>NC_079436.1:59425888-59448388 GCF_903798145.1 Danio aesculapii | reverse complement strand
GGTTGGGTTTAGGGTTGGGATGGGGGTAGGTGTTAAAGAAAACAATTTATTGGGTATTTTAATAGATAACATAAATAATACTCGACACAACTACTGTTTTTACATTACTGTGTTGGTTGGGTTTAGGATTAGAGTGGGTTTAGATGCTAATAAAGTACAATCAATGGGGGATTTCATAAATAATAAAAATAAATCCCGTTATATTCTGATCTAGCAACAACCATGATGTGATGCATGGCATGCGCTCTCCCGTTTGGTTCCTTGCGTGAAGCAACCGTGCCGGAAAATGCAACTGGTATGATCGGTTCTCTTTGCAATAGACTGGACTAACAGGGATGCTCCACAGTCCTGCTGCTGATGTTTGTAAAAGCATGTCTTTTGGTAAGCAGCAGCAGTGGTTACTTTATCCATTCCTTGAACAGATTCTTAATGGGCCTAATGATAACCGTGATCATCCTTTCAGTATCACACGTAATGTTTTTCACCTGCTTTCTTTTGCTTACAGTTCAATTCAATTCAAATCACCTCTATTTCTCTAGCGCTCTTACAGTGTAGATTGTGTCAAAGCAGCTTCACATAGAAGATCATAGTGAATTGGAACAGTGTAGTTCAGCTTTCAGAGTTTAAGTACAGTTCAGCAGTTCAGTGTGGTTTAATAATCACTACTGAGAGTCCAAACACTGAAGAGCAAATCCAACGATGAGCAGCTCTACAGATCCTGAACCATGCAAGTCAGTGGCGACAGCGGAGAGGGAAAAAACTTCACCAGTTGGCGAAAGTGAAGAATTAAAAATAACCTGGAGAGAAACCAGGCTCTGTTGGGCACGACCATTTCTCATATGGCAAAACGTCTTGGGGAGAGCTGCAGTCTAGGCACCGGAGGCTGGAGAACGCAGGACGTCAGCGAAGACTCGGTGGTCTTCGCTGTTTATTTTTGTTAATATGGTTTAATTATCATTTCTTACAATGGCGTTGTTTTAATATGGATAAACTCCTATTTATGTGTAGTCGGTAATCTTGTGTAGATCTTTAGCCAGAGCAGATTATTGTGCATTATTGTGACAATAATTCTTTTTTAAATGTCAAATGTTTTGTTTTGTTGAATAAAAAGTGCACGTACACAGCTATATTTGATTTGACACATTATTTAAGATTTAAGAAATAAATGTTTATTAATGTTTGGTGTGGTCAGAGATAAATGTGGTACATCTTTAATTTTGAGCCCTGAAAAATCATGCAAAATAAAAACTAATTGTGGTGAAACACTAGGAGACTATGAGCCACATGCACAACACACACACAATAAGTGAGATGAATGAGCAGGCATGTGGACATAACCCAACACGAAACATAAAATCTAAATCAAGTCATTTTAGCAGGTCAAAGTCAAATTTAACGCATATAAAATCTATTTTCCCAAGAACAAAACTGTGGCTAGTCAAAATAATGAGTGGCTAGTAATGATGGAAAACTACTAGCCACAGCGGCTGCTGATCATAAAAGTTAATGTCAAGCCCTGATAATAATTAGCATTTAATAATAAAAGTATAGGTCAGGACAGCATCCTCAGCAGTAAATTAAACAAATGCTATAGTGAGGAAAATAAGTAAACCATTATTGTAAATAGAGTTAAACATTCAATTTTATAAAAGTTAAAATGTATATTGAGATGGATTATTGGTGATTGTGTGGTCAGATTGGGTACATGGATGAAGGAAAATGAAGACCTGTTGAAGACGATTTAAGAGCTACAACACAATATTTCAGTAGATTTAAGAGCTACAACACAATATTTCAGTAGATTTAAGAGCTACAACACAATATTTCAGTAGATTTAAGAGCTACAACACAATATTTCAGTAGATTTAAGAGCTACAACACAATATTTCAGTAGATTTAAGAGCTACAACACAATATTTCAGTAGATTTAAGAGCTACAACACAATATTTCAGTAGATTTAAGAGCTACAACACAATATTTCAGTAGATTTAAGAGCTATAACACAATATTTCAGTAGATTTAAGAGCTATAACACAATATTTCAGTAGATTTAAGAGCTACAACACAATATTTCAGTAGATTTAAGAGCTACAACACAATATTTCAGTAGATTTAAGAGCTACAACACAATATTTCAGTAGATTTAAGAGCTACAACACAATATTTCAGTAGATTTAAGAGCTACAACACAATATTTCAGTAGATTTAAGAGCTACAACACAATATTTCAGTAGATTTAAGAGCTACAACACAATATTTCAGTAGATTTAAGAGCTACAACACAATATTTCAGTAGATTTAAGAGCTATAACACAATATTTCTGTAGATTTAAGAGCTATAACACAATATTTCAGTAGATTTAAGAGCTACAACACAATATTTCAGTAGATTTAAGAGCTATAACACAATATTTCAGTAGATTTAAGAGCTACAACACAATATTTCAGTAGATTTAAGAGCTATGACACAATATTTCAGTAGATTTAAGAGCTATAACACAATATTTCAGTAGATTTAAGAGCTATAACATAATATTTCAGTAGATTTAAGAGCTACAACACAATATTTCAGTAGATTTAAGAGCTACAACACAATATTTCAGTAGATTTAAGAGCTACAACACAATATTTCAGTAGATTTAAGAGCTACATCACAATATTTCAGTAGATTTAAGAGCTACAACACAATATTTCAGTAGATTTAAGAGCTACAACACAATATTTCAGTAGATTTAAGAGCTACAACACAATATTTCAGTAGATTTAAGAGCTACAACACAATATTTCAGTAGATTTAAGAGCTATAACCCAATATTTCAGTAGATTTAAGAGCTATAACACAATATTTCAGTAGATTTAAGAGCTACAACACAATATTTCAGTAGATTTAAGAGCTACAACACAATATTTCAGTAGATTTAAGAGCTATAACACAATATTTCAGTAGATTTAAGAGCTATAACACAATATTTCAGTAGATTTAAGAGCTATAACACAATATTTTAGTAGATTTAAGAGCTATAACACAATATTTCAGTAGATTTAAGAGCTATAACACAATATTTCAGTAGATTTAAGAGCTATAACACAATATTTCAGTAGATTTAAGAGCTACAACACAATATTTCAGTAGATTTAAGAGCTACAACACAATATTTCAGTAGATTTAAGAGCTACAACACAATATTTCAGTAGATTTAAGAGCTATGACACAATATTTCAGTAGATTTAAGAGCTACAACACAATATTTCAGTAGATTTAAGAGCTATAACACAATATTTCAGTAGATTTAAGAGCTACAACACAATATTTCAGTAGATTTAAGAGCTACAACACAATATTTCAGTAGATTTAAGAGCTACAACACAATATTTCAGTAGATTTAAGAGCTACAACACAATATTTCAGTAGATTTAAGAGCTATAACACAATATTTCAGTAGATTTAAGAGCTACAACACAATATTTCAGTAGATTTAAGAGCTACAACACAATATTTCAGTAGATTTAAGAGCTACAACACAATATTTCAGTAGATTTAAGAGCTACAACACAATATTTCAGTAGATTTAAGAGCTACAACACAATATTTCAGTAGATTTAAGAGCTACAACACAATATTTCAGTAGATTTAAGAGCTACAACACAATATTTCAGTAGATTTAAGAGCTACAACACAATATTTCAGTAGATTTAAGAGCTATAACACAATATTTCAGTAGATTTAAGAGCTATAACACAATATTTCAGTAGATTTAAGAGCTACAACACAATATTTCAGTAGATTTAAGAGCTACAACACAATATTTCTGTAGATTTAAGAGCTACAACACAATATTTCAGTAGATTTAAGAGCTACAACACAATATTTCAGTAGATTTAAGAGCTATGACACAATATTTCAGTAGATTTAAGAGCTACAACACAATATTTCAGTAGATTTAAGAGCTATGACACAATATTTCAGTAGATTTAAGAGCTATAACACAATATTTCAGTAGATTTAAGAGCTATAACATAATATTTCAGTAGATTTAAGAGCTACAACACAATATTTCAGTAGATTTAAGAGCTACAACACAATATTTCAGTAGATTTAAGAGCTACAACACAATATTTCAGTAGATTTAAGAGCTACATCACAATATTTCAGTAGATTTAAGAGCTACAACACAATATTTCAGTAGATTTAAGAGCTACAACACAATATTTCAGTAGATTTAAGAGCTACAACACAATATTTCAGTAGATTTAAGAGCTACAACACAATATTTCAGTAGATTTAAGAGCTACAACCCAATATTTCAGTAGATTTAAGAGCTATAACACAATATTTCAGTAGATTTAAGAGCTACAACACAATATTTCAGTAGATTTAAGAGCTACAACACAATATTTCAGTAGATTTAAGAGCTATAACACAATATTTCAGTAGATTTAAGAGCTATAACACAATATTTCAGTAGATTTAAGAGCTATAACACAATATTTCAGTAGATTTAAGAGCTATAACACAATATTTCAGTAGATTTAAGAGCTACAACACAATATTTCAGTAGATTTAAGAGCTACAACACAATATTTCAGTAGATTTAAGAGCTACAACACAATATTTCAGTAGATTTAAGAGCTATGACACAATATTTCAGTAGATTTAAGAGCTACAACACAATATTTCAGTAGATTTAAGAGCTATAACACAATATTTCAGTAGATTTAAGAGCTACAACACAATATTTCAGTAGATTTAAGAGCTACAACACAATATTTCAGTAGATTTAAGACTTTTAAGGTCTAAAATTTAGTTGTTCAGATTTAAGATATTTATAAAGTTTTGAAGACCCTGTGGACACCCTGGTTTTTAGTAACAGAAACTGTATTTTATTTTGTCATTGTCAGTAATGTAGAAAGGTTAATACTGCTTTATTAAATTAGGACTACAAAAAAAGTTGAAAATGTTCTCTAAAATAAAAATATCACTAAAAGTATCAAATATTACATCAGCAATAGAAAAACATTATATTATTTTAATGATATTTTATATACAATAATGCAATATAATAATAGATTATTTTAGATCTAATATTCTTATAAGCAAAAAAAAAAACATAAAAGGGAAGAGATTAGAAATGACCAAAAAATATTAGAAAGAAAAATACAATTATAAATAAATATAACCGAATACAACAGAAATATAACATTCATTTAGTTTTCTTTTCAGCTTAGTCACTTTATTAATCAGGGGTCGGCACAGTGGAATGAACCGCCAACTATTCCAGAATATGTTTGGCACAGTGGATGCACTTCAAGCCGCAACCCATGGGAAACACCCATACACACTCATTCACACACACACTCATACACTACGGCCAATTTAGTTCATTAATCCCCCTATAGCGCATGTGTTTGGACTGTGGGGGAAACCGGAGCACCCGGAGGAAACCCACACCAACACGGGGAGAACATGCAAACTCCACACAGAAACACCAACTGACCCAGCCGGGACTCGATCCAGCGACCTTCTTGCTGTGAGGATACAGTGCTGACCACTGAGCCACCGTGGCTCAGAAAAAAACAATATACATACCATTAAAAGAAAGAATCAGTTTAAATTATTTAATGAAAATAATGTGGAATTCCAGAATTAACCAGAATATAAATATAAAGATTTAATTTTACATGTTATTATGCTAATTCTAGATCGCATCATTATAACACAAGTGTAATCGTTCATAATTTAGATATATGACAACTCTAGAAACTCACCAAAGCACAGCCGACGTCTGTATTAAGATTTAGTGATTATGAGTGATGAACTCAGCAGTGTGTGTGTGTGTGTGTGTGTGTGTGTGTGTGTGTGTGTGTGTCTGTGTCACTGAGCAGAAACTGCAGCAACGGCTTTAAATACAGTCAAGTGGAGCAAACTGCAGACCAACACAATCCAGACAGCAGTGTGTGTGTGTGTGTGTGTGTGTGTGTGTGTGTGTGTGTGTGTGTGTGTGTCAGGTTCAGACGGATCAGACAGACACCTGAATGGACCCCACCACAGCAGACCCTGACACTGAGTGTGTGTGTGTACGTGTGCGCGTGTGATTGAACAGCTGCTGTAGTCCAGCAGTTCAGGCTATAGGGAGGAGTGTGTGTGTGAGTGTGTGCGTGCGTGTGTGCGAGATGATTTTAGAACAGTGGACAGCTGTGACCTGTTTCAGTAACACACCTGCCTGACACGCACGCGCGTGCACTCACACACACACACACACACACACACACACACACACACACACACACACACACACACACACACACACACACACACACACACACACACACACACACACACATTAATAGTATTGACTGTAATTCAAAACATTCCAACAATTTCTGTTACATCTGTTCGTCCATCTATTCATCCGTCCATCTGTCTGTCTATCCATCTGTCTGTCCGCCTATCCATCTGATTATCCATCTGACCATCCATCTGTCTGTCTGCCTATCCATCCATCTTTCCATCCATCCGGCTATCCGCCTATACATCCATTCGTCTGTCCGTCCATCCACCTATCCATCCATCCATCTGTCCGTCCGTCTGCTTTTCCATCCATCCGCCCATTCATCCGTCCGTCTGCCTATCCATCCATCCGTCTGTCCACCTATCCATCCATCCACCTATCTGTCTGTCCATCCATCGGTCCATTCACTTATCCATCTGTCTGTCCGTCCATCTGTCTGTCTGTCTATCTGTCTGTGCGTCTGCCCGTCTATCTATCTATCTATCTATCTATCTATCTATCTATCTATCTATCTATCTATCTATCTATCTATCTATCTATCTATCTATCTATCTATCTATCTATCTATCTATCTATCTATCTGTCTGTCTGTCTGTCAGTCTGTTCATCTAATTATCCATCTATCTATCTTCAATAATCTTTTTGACATCATTATTCTGCTTCCCCATTGTCAGATTGTTGCTTGTTTTAACGATAAACTCTCGTCATTTTGACTCATTATTCCTGAACAACGCTACATGTGGCGTCACGGTGGCGAAGTGGGTAGCACGATCGCCTCACAGCAAGAAGGTCTCTGGTTCGTGTCCAGTTTCTGTGTGGAGTTTGCATGTTCTCCCCGTGTTGGTGTGGGTTTCCTCCGGGTGCTCCGGTTTCCCCCACAGCCCAAACACATGCTCTATAGGGGGATTGATCAACTAAACTGGCCGTAGTGTATGAGTGTGTATGGGTGTTTCCCAGTACTATTGCAGCTGGAAGAACATCCTCTGTGTAAAACATATGCTGGAATAGTTGGCGGTTCATTCCACTGTGGCGACCCCAGATTAATAAAGGGACTAAGCTGAATGAATGTTTTGTGCTGGTCTAGATAAAGCTTCTAGGACAGAAGCTCTGAGTAAGGTAAGCATGTTCTGCAGTCTATCTCTACTGTAAAAGCAGAATGAGTGTGGCCACGCCCCCGGGCGGAGCTTGAGAGTGTGATTGACAGCTCTCTGTCCAGCAGGCGGGATTAAGTCCATCAATCACAGAAAGCGCTGAGGTAAAAAGCAGGCGGCTCATAAATTCAATCGAGCGCGAGAGACAAAGAAAGAGCTGGAGAAATATGGCCGAGCATTACTGACTCTCTGAGAGGCTGCAGATGAGGATTCACGGCTATAAATTCATATCAAATGACTGCTGAAGGGCTGCGTGGGACGCAAACACACACGCGGTCAAGGGCGGCTCTTACAGCGGCACACACAAACACACACACACACGCGTGTGCGCTCATCAAAACACACACATTAGCATAAAACACACATCAGTCTGATCACAGAGAAGACAGACTGTCCTTCACACACACACACACACACACACACACACACACACACACACACACACACACACACACACACACACACACCTGAGTCTGAAAACTCTGTAAAAGTGCAGCATCTCGATGTATAGAACACACACCCAAACTTCCTGCATCAGCAGTGAACTGAGGGAAACGTTGATGTCTGACTGGATTAGGAGACGATTATATCAGCTGATAAATAAAGACGTAAACATTACTAAACTGACAATGGCCTTTGAGTGTGTGTGTGTGTGTGTGTGTGTGTGTTGTGCAGGTTGTGTGAGTGAGCCTGTATTTTTAGTGTGTATGTATGTTGTGCATGCTATTGTGTGTGCTGTGTGTATGTTGTGCATGATGTGTGTGTGTGTTTGAGTGATTGTGTATTTTAGAGTGTGTGTGTGTGTGTGTGTGTGTGTGTGTGTGTTGTGTATGCTATCGTATGTTGTGTGTGTTGTGCATGATGTGAGTTGAATGAATGTGTGCATGAAAATGTGTGTGTGTTTGTGTCCATTATTGGTATGTGTGTGTGTGTGTGTGTGTGTGTGTAGTGAGTTTTTGTGTGTGTGAATGTGTGTTGTGTCTTTTTGTTATCGCGCGTGTGTGTGTGTGTGTGTGTGTGTGTGTGTGTGTGTGTTTGTTTGTTTTGTGCGTTATTGTTATATGTGTATTTTGTGTGTGTGTGTGTGTGTGTGTGTGTAAAAGTATGTGTTGTGTATGTTATGCGTGTTATTGTGTGTGTGAGTGATTACGTGTGCATTTGTGTGTGTGTGTGTGTGTGTGTGAGAATGTGTGTGTTGTGTGTCATTAGTATGTGTGTGTGTGTCTGTGTGTGCGTGTGTTGTGTTGTGCATGTTATTGTATGTATGTTGTGCGTGTTATTGTGTGTGTGTGTGAGTAAGTGTGCAGTTTAGTGTGTGTGTGAATGTGTGTGTTGTGTGTCATTGCTATGTGTGTGTGTGTGTGTCTGTGTGTGCGTGTGTTGTGTTGTGCATGCTATTGTATGTATGTTGTGCGTGTTATTGTGTGTGTGTGTGTGAGTAAGTGTGCAGTTTAGTGTGTGTGTGAATGTGTGTGTTGTGTGTCATTGCTATGTGTGTGTGTCTTTGTTTTTGTGTGTAGTGAGTTTTTGTGTGTTGTGCTTTTCATGTTATTGTGTGTGTGTGTGTGTGTGTGTTGTGTATAGCATGTTATTGTGTGTGTGTGTGTGTGTTGTGGTTGTTATTGTATGTATGTTGTGTGTGAGTGATTAAGTGTGCATCCTAGTGTGTGTGAGAATGTGTAATTGGTATGTGTGTGTGTGTGTGTGTGTATGTGTTGGGTTTTTCATGTTACTGTGTGTGCGGGTGTTGTGTACGTTATTGTTATGTGTGTGTGTTTGTGTGTGTGTGTGTGTGTTGTGTTTTTCATGTTACTTTGTGTGCGGGTGCTGTGTACGTTATTGTTGTGTGTGTGTGTGTGTGTGTGTGTATGTGTGTGAATGTGTGTTGTGTTGTGCGTGTTATTGTGTGTGTGAGTAATTAAGTGTACATTTTAGTGTGTGTGTGTGTGTGTGTGTGTGTGTGTTGTGTGTCATTGTTATGAGTGTGTTTTGTGAGTATGTATGTGTGCTTGCGTGTGTGTGTTGTGCTGTGCATGTTATTGTTTGTGCGAGTGGTAAAGTGTGCAGTTTAGAGTGTGTGTGTGAGAATGTGTGTGTGTGTGTGTGTTGTGTAATGAATGTTATTGTGTGTGTGTGTTGTGTGTTATTGCTATGTGTGTGTGTGAGTGTGTGAATGTGTGTGTTGTGTATGTTATTGTGTGTGTTATTGCTATGTGTGTGTGTGAATTTGTATGTTGCGCTGTGCATGTTTTTGTGTGTGTTGTGTGTGTGTGTGTGTGTGTGTGTGTGTGTGTGTGTGTGTGTGTGTGTGTGTGTGTGTGTGTGTGTGAATGTGTATGTTGCGCTGTGCATGTTTTTGTTTGTGTGAGTTATTGCTTTGTGCGTGTGTGTTAATGTGTGTGTTTTATTGCCATGTCTGTGTGTGTGTGTGTGTGTGTGTGTGTGTGTGTGATATTGTTATGTGTTTGTGTAAATGTGTGTGTTCCATTGTGTATGTTATTGTTTGTGTGTTGTGTGTGAGTGATTTGTGAGTTGTGTGGCGTAGATCATAGTAAACTGACAATTGCAATTGTGTGTATAAGTGTGTGTGTGTGTGTGTGTGGAGTGAAGTGTTCATTTGCATGTGTGTGTGTATGCATGCGTGTGTGCATGCGTGTGTGCATGCATGTGTGTGTGTAGACTGACGTTTGATGGTGAGCTCCCCGTAGTTGGAGACCCCCACTCCTCCACTGGAGCGCACCACACATCTGTAGCGTCCAGAATCCTGCTTGGTGGTGTTGACCACATCAAACATGCCGATGAAGCGCTGGTTATTCCACGGCTTGGTGGATTTCATGGGGGCTTCCCGACCACCGATACCCTGTGCGCACACACACACATACACAGATGAACAACGTCAACAGGAGTGTGACTAGAGCACAGTTTATTATTGAATGAACAGAAAGATTATTAATTATCAACAGAAAAATAATACAGAATCTCTGGTGTCATCTACTCGGTCAGTCAATGTGCAGATATGCTGATCTGTTGAGTCTGATCTACTCATTCAGAATATTCTGGCTGAAATGCGAGCCGGGTTTACCAGTCCATTTATCCCTCATCTGAGGTTCTTCATTGCAACACAAGTGACTTTTACTTGGCTCAGTGTCTTCAGCAGTGTATCACACACACACACAGACGCTCACACACACACAGACTCCGTGTTCTCCAGCTGTCATGCGGTTCAGCAGGCAGATGGAGGCCATTTGTTCGTCAGTGATATTTCTTCATTACTGTCATCAGGGACTGCTCTTAATGTTTGGATCGCTCTCTTCTGTTAATGAGGACATGTTTGTTTAAGTGATAAACTGCCTGGCGACGCTATGAGGAGCAAACGCTAACAAACAGCTCTGGTGCTCATCCAGAACTCGCAAAAACACACGGACAACAAGTTCTCCATCGCTTCCTTTGATAACACTCAGCTGACTAGTTCTCCATCACTCCTGTCATAACTAGGAGATCCAGCCACACTTAACAACACAAAACTAACTAGTTCTCAAACTAACTAGTTCTCAAACTAACTAGTTCTCCATCTCTCCCTTTGATAACACTCAGCTGACTAGTTCTCCATCACTCCTATCATAACTAGGAGATCCAGCCACACTTAACAACACACAACTAACTAGTTCTCAAACTAACTAGTTCTCCATCCCTCCCTTTGATAACACTCAGCTGACTAGTTCTCCATTATCATAACCAGGAGATCCATCCACACTCAGAAACACTCAACTAATTAGATCTCCATCACTCCCCTCAAAAGCTAAATAGTTATCAATCACAGCCCTTAAAAAACCCTATACAAACTAGTTCTCAAATTAACTAGTTCTCCATCACTCCCATCATAACTAAATGGCAACACTCAACAAACTACTTCTCAAACTAACCAGTTCTCCATTGCCCCCCATCAATACACAACTAACTAGTTCTCCATCACCCCGCTTAACAACACGAAACTAACTAGTTCTCCATCATTCAACTCAACAAACTAAGTCTCTAACTATCTAGTTCTCAAACCAACTAGCTCTCCAACATTCCACCATCACTCCCCTCAACAACACTAAATTAACTAGTTCTCCATCACCCCCCTCAACAACACTAAATTAACTAGTTCTCCATCATTCAACTAAACAAATTAATTCTCTAACTAACTAGTTCTCAAACTAACTAGCTCTCTAACATTCCACCATCTCTCCCTCAACAACACTAAACTAACTAGTTCTCCAACCTTTCACTCAACAAACTAATTCTCAAATTAACTAGTTCTCTATTGCCCCCTTCCAAAAAGACTCAACTAACTAGTTCTCTGTCACTCCTCTGAACAACACTAAACTAATTAGTTCTCCATCACTCCCCTCAACAACACTAACTAGTTCTTCATCATTCAACTCAACAAATTAATTCTCCAACTAACTAGTTCTCCAAAATTCCACCATCACTCCCTCAACAAGACTCAACTAGCTAGTTCTCCATCACTCCTCTCAACAACACTAAACTAACTAGTTCTCCAACATTCCACTCAACAAACTAATTCTTAAACTAACTAGTTCTCCGTTGCTCCCTCCCAACAAGACTCAACTAGCTAGTTCTCTATCACTCCCATCAACAACAACAAACTAACTTCTTCTAAAAACTAACTAGTTCTCCATCACTCCCCTCAACAACACTCAACTAACTAATTCTCCAACTAGTTGTATCTTGTAGGGGGGGACCAATGAAAAAACTTTAGTTGAGCCTTTTTCAGGGGATTGATGGAGAACTAGTTAGTTGTGTCTTGTTAAGTGGAATAATGGAGAATTAGTTTGAGAACTAGTTAGTTGAGGGAAGTGATGGAGAACTAGTTAATTGAGTCTTGTTGGGGCGGACTAATAAATAACTAGATTGTTTGAGAACTAGTTTGTTGAGTGGAATGGTGGAAAACTAATTAATTTAGTGTAGTTGAGGGGAGTGATGGAGAACTAGTCAGTTGAGTCTTGTTTGGGGGCAATAGAGAGTTAGTTAGTTGGAGAATTAGTTTGTAGAGTGGAATGGTGGAGAACTTGTTAGTTGTGTTCTGCTGGGGGAGTGATTGAGAACTAGTTAGTTGAGTCTTGTTGGGGGTGGAAATGGAGTACTAGTTAGTTTGAGAATTAGTTTGTTGAAGGGAATGGTGGAGAACTAGTTAGTGGTGTCTTGTTGGGGGGAACTACTAGTTCTCCATCACTCTCCTTAAAAAAACTCAACCAACTAGTTCTCAAGCTAACTAGTTCTCCATCATTCCGCTCAACAACACCAAATTAGTCACTCAACAATCATAGTTTGAGAACTAATGTGTTTAGTGTTGTTGAGGGCAAGGATGGAGAACTAGTTAGTTTGAGAAGTAGTTTGAGTTGTTGAGGGGAATGATGGTGAACTAGTTAGTTTGAGAACTAATGTGTTTAGTGTTGTTGAGGGCAAGGATGGAGAACTAGTTAGTTTGAGAACTAATTTGTTGAGTTGTTAAGGGCAAGGAAGGTGAACTATTCAGTTTGAGAACTAGTTTGTTGAAGGGAAAGATGGAGAACAAGTTAGTTTGAAAAGTTAATTAGTTAGTGCTCCTTCTCTCCCCTCAACCGCACTCACCAAACTAGTTCTCAAACTAACTAGTTCTCAATCCTTCCCCTCAGCAACACTCAACACATTAGTTCTCAAACTATGATTGTTGAAACTATCAGATGTCTCAGCTGTGATTGGTCAGGTGTCTCTGCTGTGATTGGTCAGGTGTCTCTGCTGGGATTGGTCAGATGTGGTCAGATGTCTCTGCTGTGATTGGTCAGATATCTCTGCTGTGATTGGTCAGGTGTCTCTGCTGTGATTGGTCAGGTGTCTCTGCTGGGATTGGTCAGATGTGGTCAGATGTCTCAGCTGTGATTGGTCAGATATCTCTGCTGTGATTGGTCAGGTGTCTCTGCTGTGATTGGTCAGGTGTCTCTGCTGGGATTGGTCAGATGTGGTCAGATGTCTCTGCTGTGATTGGTCAGATGTCTCTGCTGTGATTGGTCAGGTGTCTCTGCTGTGATTGGTCAGGTGTCTCTGCTGGGATTGGTCAGATGTGGTCAGATGTCTCAGCTGTGATTGGTCAGATATCTCTGCTGTGATTGGTCAGGTGTCTCTGCTGTGATTGGTCAGGTGTCTCTGCTGGGATTGGTCAGATGTGGTCAGATGTCTCTGCTGTGATTGGTCAGATGTCTCTGCTGTGATTGGTCAGGTGTCTCTGCTGTGATTGGTCAGGTGTCTCTGCTGTGATTGGTCAGGTGTCTCTGCTGTGATTGGTCAGGTGTCTCTGCTGGGATTGGTCAGATGTGGTCAGATGTCTCTGCTGTGATTGGTCATAAAGCTGAAACAAACCAGCATCAGAGAAGAAGCTGGACTCCATTAGACTCAGCAGAGGGTAACGATAAGGAACCGTCACAGATCATCATTCTGACCAACATGAGGGATTCTGGGTGTTTTACACACTCAGCGGACCACCGGATCAGCCCTCGGCTTATTAATATTCCATTAGCAAACAGAGAAACATCAAAGCCCTGCTCTCATTCTGAGCAGAAGAGGAAACCTGATGCACAATCATGAGGAATGGAGAAAGACAAACCCTGCACTGCTTCTAGAAGAACTGAGCCTTCAGCTTCCTCATAGGGGTTTCATTAGAGTGTCTTAAACCCTGAGCTAAAGCAAGATGGAATATTACACATATATATGCAAATCAGACACAAAGATTGACTTGATTGATGGAAAGAACTACAATCCCATGAAGCATTGCACGTGTTAAAAAATGAGGGATAAATATAGAGCAACGTTGTGTTTTCAGTTGTTGGCTGTATCTACAGAAACAGCATTAAGACTTTGTGATGTCATTGGCGGTGCATCACCTGAGTGGGTGGGGCTAAAGATTTCTTAGGGTGCACTTTATTCACTGCAACTGTCTGATTGGTGGATTTTCTACACAGCATTATGGGTAATGTAGTATTACACATGACAGAAGCTGAGAGAATATGCATGTGCTGTCTATATGTGGTAGTGTGTGTGATGATTTCGTGTTTGTGTATATGAGGCAGTGTGTATGTGTGTGTGTGACCTGCAGCCAGAGGTTGAAGCTGTCTCTCCACTCTCCGTTGACGGTGCAGTGAAATGTGGCCGTCTGTCCTGCGTTCACCTCAACACCCTTAATGTGAAGGAAGTGCGGTGTGTTCACTGAAGAAGAGAAACAGACACACATTACTGGACTACACACACACACACACACGCGCACACACACACACACACACACACACATATAAACATTACACATACATTAATATTTACAACTCACACACACACATACGCACACACATATATAAACATTACACATACATTCATATTTACAACTCACACACATGCATGTGCACACACACACAAGCATGCACATGCGCACAAAACATATATATATATATATAAACATCACATACATTCATATTTACATTATACACACAAACAAACATGCGCACACACACACACATGCGTGGCAAACACACATGAAGACAAACAAATATATATAAACATCAAACACACATATTTATATATACATCACACGTACACACACACTCACATGCAAAAACACACACATAAACATATAAACACATATATTAACAGACACACACAGTCATATGGATACAAATATCAAGCATGCACACATACACACACTCACATGTGCATACACACACACAGGCATTTGCATATAAATATTGCGCAAACACACATACATATAGATACAAATACACAAACATCCCACGAACACACATCACACACACACACCCACGCACACAATCATATATATATATATATATATATATATATATATATATATATATATATATATATATATATATATATATATATATATAAATATATATATATAAATATATATATACACACACATCTATAAACATCACACACACATTCACATATACAGTACATCACACACACATACACACACTCACATCCACAAGTGCACACAAACATAAACACATATATTGTCACACACACAGGCATATGGATATAAATATCAAGTGTACACACACTCACATTTGCATACACACACAAGCATATGCATATAAAAATCACGCACACACATACTCACATGCACACGCACACATACATACATATAGATATACAAACACACAAACACATACGCACACACATAGAAACATTATCATTGTGTGTGTGCGTGTGTGTTCATGTGTGTGAGAGAAACTTAAGACACAAATAAAACTAATATAAAGATGAATAAAACCTAAAAATAGTGCAAATAAATGTAATTAATTCAAATGAAAATAAACTATCTCTCAGATTTCATCAGCAGATCATTAAATCATTGAAAATATCTCATGTTACTTCAAAAGTTCAGTGTGTGCATCTCGTTTTCCAGCACACACACACACACACACACACACACACACACACACACACGTCTGAATACTCTGAAATCAGCACGCCTTCACTGCAGAGGAAGAGTATTAATAACTTCATCAGTTCAGGAGGTGTTTGCGGTGATTCTCAACCTCAGCCTCATTAACTTCGCTCCAGCATCACAGTAATATCAATATCAGCCTCTCAACCTTCTTGCTTTCTGGGAGAGTCAAATCTTTATGGCTTTTTCATTTCATCTGCTAATAATATTCCCCTAAAACACCACCCTTAACTCCATCGATCGGGTTTTAAACCTGTTCTCATTAGTCTCCACAACAAAGCGCACTCATATCTGGGTCAATATGCGTTTAAGAGCCGGCGCATCAGAGAGATGAAGGTTCATTTAAATCCAGTTATGATGTATAATGTCTGACGAGACCGCCGTGACCTTGAATTGATCCTGCACACACACGGAAACACTGATCATGTAATCCGCTCTCAATGTTTCAGCACGCAAACCTTTATCATTATCTTCTGTCTTCCTCTTATTGGCAGTCGAGTTTTCCTGATACAAGACAAGACATGCTTCTCTTTACTTGGAGTTATCCAATCCATATATCTAAACCCTCTTAAATCAGGAAGCGTTTCCTAGACAAGCACAAAATAGGGTCTTGTTTTCAGAAATAATGCGTTGTTTATTAAAACATGCACAATAATCTGCCAAAATTAAAATAATATAGTAAGGAAATAGCAGTTTGCAGCGTAACCAGCTGTTTTGTTCAATGGTAAATCAATGGAAGATCAATAGTCTCAACACAATTAAGTTACAATGGCCATGTCAATCTTAGGAGTAAGAATTAAAGTCAATAAGGACATGCAGATATCTGCCTGTTATTAAGTACATGTGCATGACTGAGCTCAGGTTTAGTTCTACATTCATTCATAACTGATATTGAATAAAAACGTCTTTAGAGCTCACAGAGGCACACTGAGATCCTCATATCTCTAGAAATGAAACGCATAAAGACTTAAAAATACACAAGGGACAAGAAAACTTGATTAAAAACCAAAATCTAAAAGGATAATAAGAGATATTTAACACTTCTGTATTTACAGGCTTGCACATATTGGGAAAATGTACTGTTTTCACCATTTTTGAACTGTCGCTATTGGTTTATAATGCAGTAATGATTACTAAAGTCATCAGATTTCACCAATAGACCTGCCAATCTCTGTGTTAAAATAAAACATTAATGTTGCCATCATTCTAAAGTAATTTTTTCCCTGATGTAATTTGAGTGCAGGTTTATTTTTGCAGGATATTGGACAAAACTGTCAATAATCATGTCTATAAAGCTTACGGAGTCACTTTAAGATCCTTGTATCTTTGAAAATAAACAGTATAGAGCCTTACAAATACACATGTGAGAAGAGAAGTGCATTAAAAACCAAAATCTAACAGGATATTGAGAGATCTTCAATACTTCTAGATTTACAGGCTTGGACACATTGGGAAAATGTTCTTTTTCCACCATTTTGAACTGTCGCCATTGGCGTATAATGCAGTAATGATTACTAAAGTCATCAGAATTCACTAATAGACCTGCCAATCTCTGTGTTAAAATAATATATTGATCCTGCCATCTTTCTAAAGTAAAGTACTGTCAATAATCCTTATATTAAGCTCACAGAGCCACATTAAGCTCCTTGTATCTTTGGAAATAAACAATATAGAGTCTTACAAATACACATGTAAGAAGGGAAGTTTATTAAAAAACTAAATCTAAAAGGATATTGAGAGATCTTTAATACTTCGATATTTACAGGATTTCAAACATTGGGAAAATGTTCTGTTTTCAGTCTTTTTGAACTGTCGCCATTGGCGTATAATGCAACAAAGATTACTAAAGTGATCAGATTTCACTAACAGACCTGCCAATTTCTGTGTTAACAACATATTGATCCTGCCATCTTTCTAGAGTAATCTTTCCCTGATGTAATCTGAGCGCAGGTTTATTTTTGCATGATATTGGACAAAACTGTCAATAATTATGTCTATAAAGCTTACGGAGTCACTTTAAGATCCTTGAATCTTTGAAAATAAACAGTATAGAGCCTTACAAATACACATGTGAAAAGAGAAGTGCATTAAAAACCAAAATCTAACAGGATATTGAGAGATCTTCAATACTTCTAGATTTATGGGCTTGCAAACTTTGGGAAAATGTACTTTTTCCATCGTTTTGAACTGTCGCCATTGGCGTATAATGCAGTAATGATTACTAAAGTCATCAGAATTCACTAATAGATCTGCCAATCTCTGTGCATATATTGATCCTGCCATCTTTCTAAAGTATTTTCTCTCATGTAATTTGAGCGCAGGTTTATTTATTTATTTTTGCATACTTAAATTGGACAAAACTGTCAATAATCCTTATGTCAAGCTCACGATGCTGAGATCCTTGTGTTTTTGGAAATAAACAATATAGAGAATTACAAACACACAAAGTAAAAGAAATGATTATTTAAAAAACCAATCTAAAAGGATATTAAGGGAACTTTAATAGGTTTAGATTTACAGGCTTGGAAACTTTGGGGAAATCCCATGAGAAGAGCTTTTTTACTCTTTTGAACTGTCGCCATTGGCGTTTAATGCAACTAAGATTACTGAAGTCATCAGATTTCACTAATAGACCTGCCACTCTCTGTGTTAAAATAACATGTTGATCCTGACCTCTTTCTGAACTCATTTTTCCCTCATGTCATTTGGCTGCAAATCTCAGGTGAAACAGTCATTTTTGACCCTCCTCTACGCAATGCTGGATTACTCTGCAAACACACATCCATCACACTGAATAGTGTATGCTTATCTTTCTTAAAAATAATTACTCACTAATGCTAAAGATATTTGATCAAAAATTTAGTAGAAATATGATTAGACTTCAGAGTAATATTGTAAATAAAACTGACAAACTGTCCCTCTAACAATGTTCAATTATTAACTTTGACACTAGAATGTGAAATATACATTAAAATGTTTTAATGATGTTTGTGAATCTGTAAATATACACTCACCGGCCACTTTTTTAGGTACACCTGTTCAACTGCTCATTAACATGCATTTCTAATCAGCCAATCACATGGCAGCAGCTCACTGCATTTAGGCATGTAGACATGGTCAAGACGATCTGCTGCAGTTCAAAGCGAGCATCAGAATGGGGAAGAAAGGGGATTTAAGAGACTTTGAACGTGGCATGGTTGTTGCTGAGTATTTCAGAAACTGCTGATCTACTGGGATCTTCACGCACAACCATCCCTAGGGTTTACAGAGAATGGTCCGACAAAGAGGAAATATCCAGTGAGCGGCAGTTCTGTGGGCGCAAATGCCTTGTTGATGCCAGAGGTCAGAGGAGAATGGCCAGACTGGTTCCAGCTGATAGAAAGGCAACAGTAACTCAAATAAGCACTCGTTACAACCGAGGTCTGCAGAAGAGCATCTCTGAACACACAACACGTCCAACCTTGAGGCAGGATGGGCTACAGCAGCAGAAGACCACACCGGGTGCCGCTCCTGTCAGCTAAGAACAGGAAACTGAGGCTACAATTCACACAGGCTCACCAAAACTGGACAATAGAAGATTGGAGAAACGTTGCCTGGTCTGATGAGTCTCCATTTCTGCTGACACATTCAGATGCTCGGCTCACAATTTGGCCTCAACAACATGAAAGCATGGATCCATCCTGCCTTGTATCAGCGGTTCAGGCTGGTGGTGTACTGGTGTGGGGGAGATTTTCTTCATGGATGTGCAGCCGACAAATCTGCAGCAACTGTGATGCTATCATGTCAATATGGAGCAAAATCTCCAGTTGAATCTCTGACACGGAGGATTAAGGCAGTTCTGAAGACAAACAGGGGTCCAACCTGGTACTAGTGAGGTGTACCTAATAAAGTGGCCGCTGAGTGCAACAGCAGTAATGGTTGAGCTCATGTCTATGTACTGCATGAGGAGTGGATGTATTGATTATTGTGACAGCACAAGGGTTTCAGCAGTGTAAATGATAAGGGATCGTCCTAATCGTCTCAGCATTTGCTCTCCTCTTCAGATATCCGTGTTCTGCAGGAGGGGTGTTCGGCGGTCCGCTCTTGACCCCTTCTCTCTCTCCTCTTTTACACCCAATATTTCTCCCGTCTGACATGAAAGCTTTATGGCCGAGCGCTCCTCTTTCTCCTCTTTCTGTCTGCTGTTTTCTTTATTACGCTCTGCTTTATGACTGCAGAAGAGCAGCGATAGTCATATCTGAGAGGACATGCAGCGGCCCATGAGGGGGGATTTATGACACACACACACACACACACACACACACACTGCACTGATGGCCCGGAGCACCAGGATACAAACAGAAATAGAGACATGCACGGAGACACACAAACACACACACACACACACATTCTCAAACAAACACACACACAGTTCTCATACAATCACACACATTCACGTACACATTCTCTCACACACACTCTCTCTTGCTCACACACACACATTCTCCTCTACATACACATACACACAGACATACACACTCACTCACACACACATTTACATACACACTTTCTCTTTCTCTCTCACACACACGCACACACACGCACACACACACACACTCAAATACAAACATACACAAACACACACACTCAAATACAAACACACACACACACACACACACACACACACACACACACACACACACACACAGCCTCTCAAACAAACAAACACACACACACACACTTTCTCTTTTACATACACACACACTCACTCACACACACACACACATTTACATACACACTCTCTCTTTCTCACACACACACAAATACACACACACGCACACACACACACACACTTTCTCTTTTACACACACACACACACACACACGCACTCACACTTTCTCACACACACATTTACATACACACTTTCTCTCTCACACACACACTCTCTCTCTTTCTTTAACACACACACACACACTTTTCTTTCACACACTCTCATTCTTACACACACAATTATGTTCTCAAACACTCACAGTGACACACATACACAAGTTCTCACACACTCAAACACATTCTCTCACACACACTTTCTCTTTCACATACACACACGCACACACACACACACACACAAACATGTATACACAGACTTTCTTTTTCACACACACATACACTCTCTCTCTCTCTCACATACACACATGCACACACTCACATTGACACACACACTCACATGTACACACACAAACACACACTCACATGTACACACAGTCTCTCACACACACACACACACACACACACTCTTTCTCACCCCCCCCCCCCCTCCACACACACACACACACTTACTGCACTGATGTCCCTGTACCACCACGTCCTTGATGGCCAGAAAGCCTCGCTGTCCGGAGGTCACCACTTCAAAGACGATCTGCGGAGGAAAGAGAAAGCTCATAACCACAGTGATAAACGCGCACACACACACACACACACACACACACACACACACACGTCCAGCAGGGGGCTGAGGTGAGGATTTTAACAACAGACAAAGAATGAGCCGTGCGCCGCTCACGCTAGTCATTAGCGCTCATTAAAAGGCCATTTGGCTTTAGTGATTGGCCTAAACTGGGCGTTGGGGAAGCGGGCTCCAAGGGGCCTCACGGTGAATCGGCTGTCTGTCAGATGGCGGCGTTTATAACTGCGGTAAATCACGGTGATATCGGAGAGCTGCTGCGACAGCATGTGCTAAATCTGCCCGCCTCAGACTGCGTTTATACAGCCAAACAATTCAAGCAGACAGGCAGACTCTGGGGGTCAGGGCTAAAGACTGCGCAGCCGAGCATTCTGGGATACGTGCACTTTGCGAAGGTTTCTATTATGCTGTGTGATTTGACAGGCGTCCCTGGAGCCGGTGCGGGTCAACTTCACCTACACCCGCTGTCCTGACTGTGACGTGATGGAGCAGAGCGCATTAAAGACTGCATGAAGCCTGGAACACTGCAGAGGGTGTTAATAATTCATCTGCCTTCTAATATTGAGTTCACATAACTCAATTCACTCTTCTGTAACGTCTCTGATTGGTGTTTAGTGCAATGGGGGCGGGGTCATCCTGTTACTAGAAAGAGGGTGGAGTCAATCTGTTACTGGAAAAAGGACAAAATCAACTTGTCACTGAAAAATGGGTGGAGTCAACTTGCTACTGGAATGGAGGCGGGGTCAGATAGTCACTGGCATGAGGGTAAGGTCAATTTATCATTGGCAGGAGGGTGGAGTCAACTGTCACTGGAACTTGGGCGACGTCGACCTCACACTTAACATGAGGGCAGGTTTGATTTGTCACTGAAAAATGGGCGGAGTCAACTTGCTACTGGAATAGAGGCGAGGTCAGATAGTCACTGGCATGAGGGTGGGGTCAATTTGTCATTGGCAGGAGGGTTGAGTCAACATTTCACTGGAACTTGGACCACGTCAACCCCACACTAAACATGAAGGCAGGGTCAATTTATCAATGAAAAATAGGTGGAGTCAACTTGTTACTGGAATGGAGGCGGGGTTAGCTAGTCACTGGCATGAGGGTGGGGTTAATTTATC
>NC_079436.1:59413388-59415888 GCF_903798145.1 Danio aesculapii | reverse complement strand
TCAAAACTGATCCAGATTGACCAGGACTGACCAAATCTAATTCAGACTGACCCAGACTGATCCAGACTAACTGAGACTGATCCAGACCGACCATGGCTGGTCTAGACTAGCCTACACTGATCTAGATTGACCAGGAATGGCCAAGACTGATCAATATGACCCTGGCTGACCAAAACTAACAGAGACTGATCCAGACGAATCTGGATTTATTTATACTGATCCAGATTAACAAAGACTGATCCAGACTAACAGAGACTGAACCAGACTGAACAAAATGATCCAGACTGTTTTAGACTGATCTGGAATGACCAATATTAACATAGACTGATCCAGAATGACCAATACTGGTCCAGACCGGCCTTCACTGATCAAGATTAACAGAAACTGATCAAGACTGATCCAGATTGACCAAGACTAATTCAGACTGACCCAGACTGATCCAGATTAACCAGGACTGACCAAGACTAATCTAGAATGAGCCAGACTGATCCAGACTAACAGAGACTGTCCAGACTGACCAAATTTGGCAAAGACTGGTCTAGACTGATCAAGATTAACAGAAACTGACCCAGATTGATCAAGACTGATATAGAATGACCAGAACTGACTGATTAAGATGATCCAAGCTCACCAAAACATACAGTACAGAGACTGATCTAGACTGAACAAAACTGATTCAGAATAGTCCAGACCAATCCAGACTAATCTAGACTGATCAAGACTAATCTAGAATGAGCTAGACTGGTCCAGACAATCTGAGACTGATCCAGACTGACCAAGACTGGACCAGAATGGTCTAGACTGATCAAGACAAGTCCCAACTGAGCCAACCTGACCAAGATTAACAAATACTGACAAGGACTGATCAAGACTGATCCAGACTCATCAAAACTGACCCAGTTTCTCCAGGACTGACCAAGACTGATCCAGACTGATCAAAACTTACCCAGAATCTCCAGGACTGACAAAGACTGATCCGGACTGATCAAAACTGACCCAGTTTCTCCAGGACTGACTAAGACTGATCAAGTTTCTCCAGGAGTGACCAAGACTGATCCAGACTGATCCAACCTGACCCAGAATCTCTAGGACTGACCAAGACTGATCAAAACTGACCCGGATTCTCAAGGACTGACCAAGACTGATCCAGTTTCTCCAGGACTGACCAAGACTGATCCAGACTGATCAAAACTGACCCAGAATCTCTAGGACTGACCAAGACTGATCAAAACTGACCCGGATTCTCAAGGACTGACCAAGACTGATCCAGTTTCTCCAGGACTGACCAAGACTGATCCAGTTTCTCCAGGACTGACCAAGACTGATCCAGACTCATCAAAACTGACCCAGTTTCTCCAGGACTGAACAAGACTGATCCAGACTGATCAAAACTTACCCAGATTCCCCAGAACTGACGAAGACTGATCCGGACGGATCAAAACTGACCCAGTTTCTCCAGGACTGACTAAGACTGATCAAGTTTCTCCAGGAGTGACCAAGACTGATCCAGACTGATCCAACCTGACCCAGAATCTCTAGGACTGACCAAGACTGATCAAAACTGACCCGGATTCTCAAGGACTGACCAAGACTGATCCAGTTTCTCCAGGACTGACCAAGACTGATCCAGACTGATGTATAATAGTCCAGATGGAGTCAGACTGTTGTTTTTTGCATGAACATCAGTGTTTGAATTATTATAAATCATGTTCATCTCTGTCTCTCTCTTTTCAGTTACACACACACTCTCTCTTCCACACACACACACACACACACACACACACACACACACACACACACACACACACACACACACTCTCTCTCTCAGGTGTCTCTCTCTGACAGGTGAGAGCAGACTGCGCTCTGATTGGCCGCCCGCTGTGCTCATTTTGCCGCCGTCTGGACACCTGATGCTTCATTAGTGCATGCTGGGAAGCGGCGAGCGTGTCACAGTAATGGCAGAGCTAATTAAAGGAGTATCGGACACAACATTATTAAGCACAAGTTTCAGCAGATCTGTAATAAGCAGAGACATCTGAATAGAGCGAGGGCGAAAATAAAGCTGCTCCAGAGTCTTCCGACATCACAGCATTCACAATACCACTGCAGCACTGTCTCTGCACTTCAGCATACAATAATACTCACTCATTCATTCATTTTAGCTGCAACCCAGTACTGGGACACACCCGTCCACACTCATTCACACACACACTCCAACACTACTAGCGCATGTGTTTGGACTGTGGGGGAAACCGGAGCACCCCGAGGAAACCATGCCAACGCTCATAGGGTCGAACATTCACAGGGTCTCAGTGGTGTCGCACTGTGCCCTCACAGCAAGAAGGTCGCTGGTTCGAGTCCTGGCTGGGTCAGTTGGTGTTTCTTTGTGGAGTTTGCATGTTCTCCCCATGTTGGTGAGTCCAAACACATGCGCTATAGGGGAATTGATGAACTAAATTGGCCGTAGTTTTTGAGTGTGTGTGTGTGTGTGAGAGAATGA
>NC_079436.1:59353597-59368875 GCF_903798145.1 Danio aesculapii | reverse complement strand
GAGGTTGATCTTCAGCTCATTATGTTTGATCATCCAACAAACAACACCATTAACACGCCTTGTTGTTTTAAGATCTCGAACAAATTCCTCTTGTTTTTCCACGCAGAGAGCAAGAGGAATAATTCAAGGCTGAGCG
This sequence comes from Danio aesculapii, assembly GCF_903798145.1. Taxonomy (NCBI): domain Eukaryota; kingdom Metazoa; phylum Chordata; class Actinopteri; order Cypriniformes; family Danionidae; genus Danio; species Danio aesculapii. Next base: position 59,368,739 of record NC_079436.1, on the reverse strand, counting down.
TTTGGAGAATTTGGAAATGAGTGGGTCGAAAATGAAAAGCTGCTGTAATTTATCATGAAGGAGTGCTGCAGAAATCAGGTTATCTGTGGAACCCAATACACCGGAGCACATGTGCGGAGTGCATTATCTCATCTGATGCAGAGAAACACACGCAAACACACTCACTTCACTGGGGGACGCTTCAGATTTCAGACTACATCAACATCTCGACTTACGCTTTATGACATATTGAACACAGAAATCAGAGAATACGGAATATTTTTAATGAAAATAAATAAATGAATATATGAATATATGTAAAAATAAATACATTTATCTAAAAATAAATGATTGAATGAATGAATAAACTAATTAATTAACAAAGAACTAAGCTAAACAGAAATTCAGTCTTTAAATTAAAAAAATATATAAATATAAAAAATCTAAATAATAATAAATAAATGCTTAAATAAATAAATGCTTAAATAAAAAAATACTTTAAAAATACTTAAAAAAATACTTAAAAAAATACTAAAATAAATAATAAATACATACTTAAATAAATAAATACTTAAATAAATAAATACTTAAATACTTAAATAAATAAATAAATATTTAAATAAATACTTAAATAAATAATTAAATAAATTAATACTTAAATATACCAATAAATACTTAAAAAAATAAATAAATAAATACTTAAATAAATAAATAAATACTTAAATAATTAAATAAATAAATAAATTTTAATAAATAAATACTTAAATAATAACTTAATAAAATACTTAAATAAATAAATAAATTCTTAAATAATTGTATTAAATTTAAACAACATTAAAAAATTACAAGGAAATAAACAAAATTAAATAAAATTTAACAGATAAAGCAATTAATTAATGTATTTATTATTTATTATTAAGCCGAAAAGAAAATAAATGAATGAATAAATAAATAAAAAATAAATAAATAAATAAATAAATAAATGCTGCCAAATGATTAATTACAAAATAAAAGTTTTCGTTTATATATGTGCAGAGACTATATCCACTATTCATTTTACGCTTTACAACACATTTAAATAGTTAAGCAGAAATCAGAGAATATGGATTTTTTAAAAATAAAATAAATATTAAAATTAAAAATAAATAAATGAATGAATAAATTAATTTATTAAATATTGAATGTATTTATTTAAAAACTACAGTTATTGAAAAATAAATTAAATAAACAAATAAACTAAATTAAAGGTAAAGGAAATCTGTCAAAATATTTAATATAATAATAATAATGATGATTTTGATAATATTAATAATAATAATAATAATTACAAAAACAAGAAGAAGAATATTTACAATATTAATATTATTACTGTTGAAATTAATAATAATAATAATAATAATAATAATAATAAACCCCAAAAAGGTTTGAAGGTTTCTTAAGGTCGAGTACAGACATGTTGTGTGTTTCCCAAATCCAGATAATGATAATGGAGCTCAAGGAAACTGACCTGAAGGCTTTAAACGTCTTAACTCAGATTATGAGGACATTCAGACACCGAGTGCTGAAAACAGTCTGAAAACCAGCACTGAGTTTGACTTCTGCAATGTGAAACGGCATGCATGCATACTTCTGAAAAAACCCACTATTCTGTGAAAGAGGGTCAAAATGACCGTTTTCAGCAGAGATTTTCTGCCAAATTACAGGAGGTTCAGTTCAAAAAGAGCAAAAAGCACTTTGTGGCTCCATGAGGAAATGGTGTGTAATTCAACAATTTTCTGCTGGAGTCATGTGGAGATCCTCATATCTCTGCAAAAGAACCACACGGAGCCTTAAAAATGGAGATGCCATAAGAAAAGTTTGATAAGAAACTAAGTCTACAAGGATGTTAGGATATCTTTAATATTTCTTGAGAAACAGACGCAAACTTTTGGGAGAAAATTGTGAAAGGGGCTTTTTTTCTATGTTGTCAGCATTAAAAGCAACAAAGAAACTTAAAGTACTTTGTTAAACGTAATTTTAACTGGACAGCGCCCTCTAGTGGATTTGATATCTGAAACATTCAAAGAATCAAACTTTAAGAAATGTATTTAAGATTCACAAAACTGTGGACAGCGCCCTCTAGAGGATTTGACATCTAAAAACGCACAATGAAACGGGCCCTAAGAAATGTATGTAAGATTTGCAAAAATGTCGACAGCACCCTCTAGTGGATTTGATATCTGAAACTGCAACGAAAAGTGCCCTAAGAAATGTATTCAAGATTCGCAAAAATGTTGTCAGCACCTTCTAATGGATTTGACATCTGAAATGTACTAGACATGCCAATATAACGTAATCTAAATTCACAAAAATGTGGACAGCGCCCTCTAGTGGATTTGACATCTCAATCATACAACGAAACGTACCTTAAAAATGTATTTAAGGTTTGCAAAAATGTTTATATAGCGCCCTCTAGAGGATTTGACATCTAAAACGTACAAAATATTCACTAGGTATATCAGATTCACAAATAACTAGACAGCGCCCTCTAATGGATTTGACATCTGAAACGTACAATGAAACGTACTCTAAGAACTGTATTTAAAATTCACAAAAATGTAGACAGCGCCCTCTAGTGGATTTGACATCTTAAATGTACAACGAATCGTACACTGAGCAATGCGTTTGACATTTTTGTAAAAACGTAAGCTGAATTGGCAATATGTTGGCATGTATTCTACTGTGTATTTATTTATTTATTTATTGGTTTGTAGGTTTCACTAATAGAACTGACAATATTGATGTAAAAATAACATCATTTTTACAGCCATTTAGGGTAAAAAAACATTTTAAATGGACATTTTCAGCTAAATTAAAGAAGGTTCAGGTAAAAAAAAAAAAAGAGCAAAAAGCACTTTGTGGCTCCATGAGGAAATGCTGTGTAATTCACAGACACTTCTAGTCATAAACACTTCATAAACAGTGTTTCGTCCTGGAGTCATGCTGAGATCCTTATATCTCTGGAAAGGAACCACACAGAGACTTAAAAAAGGAGATGCCATAAGAAATGCCTTTAAACAAACAAACAAACAAACAAACAAACAAACAAACAATCAAACATGTAGAAGAATATTTAAAAGGCTTTAATGCTTCCTGAGATACAGACATGTAAAGTTTTAGGGAATATTGTTAAAAGTGCTATTATATAAAGAACATTAAAACTTCCCTGACCTGCTTTGAAATTCACTGTTTTTGGGATGTTTGATGTCATTTCAAATCAAATTTATTTGAACTATTTTCTGCTTTTAAAATACAATGTTCAATGTCATTCAGATGGGTCTGGTTCATTTCATGGTGAGCTGTGCTGCGTCTCTCTGGGCTCAAGCATGTGAAAACTCATAATCGATTATAAATTATAATGTATAACAAAACATACCCTAAGTAACGTATCTGAGATTCACAAAAGTGTAGACAGCGCCCTCTAGTGGATTTGACGTGAAATGAACAAAACGTAGCCAAAGTGACATTTTCAATTCGCAAAAATGCAGACAGCGCCCTCTAGAGGATTTGACATTTGAAACATACAACAAAATATACTCTAAGAAACGTATTTCAAATTCACAAGTGTAGACAGCGCCCTCTAGTGGATTTGACATCTGAAATGTGCAAAATGGACCCGAAGTGACACAATTTCAATTCGCAAAAATGCCGGCAGCGCCCTCTAGAGAATTTGACATTTGAAACGTACAACAAAATATACTCTAAATATTGTATTTCAAATTCACAAAAGTTTAGACAGTGCCCTCTAGTGGATTTGACATCTGAAATGTACGCGAAGTTACATTTTCAATTCGCAAAAATGCCGGCAGCACCCTCTACAGAATTTGACATTTGAAACGTACAACAAAATATACTCTAAGTATTGTATTTCAAATTCACAAAAGTGTAGACAGCGCCCTCTAGTGGATTAAGCATTTGAAGCATACAACAACATGTAGCCGACGTGACGCATTTTCAAGTCACAAAAGTGTAGACAGCACCCTCTGGTGGATTCAACATTTTAAACGTACAACAAATTGTACCCTAAGTAAAGTGAATCTAGAATTAAAACTCATAATCGATTATGAATTATAATGTATAACAAAACATACCCTAAGTACTGTATTTTCAATTCGCAAAAATGCAGACAGCGCCCTCTAGTGGATTTGACATCTGAAATGTACGCGAAGTGACATTTAAACGAACAACAAATTGTACCCTAAGTAATGTGTTTCAGGTTCATTTCATGGTCATTTTGATCCTTTCAGCTGAGATTTTTCGTCAAAATTGAGAAGGTTCAGTTCAGAAAGACCAAAAAACACTTTGTGGCTCCATGAGGAAATGATAATAATGTGTTAACACTTCTCGTCCTGGAGTCATGTTGAGATCCTCATATCTCTGGAAAAGAACCATACAAAGCATTAAAATGGAGATGCCATAAGGAAAGTGTGTTAAGAACTAGAATTATAGAGCATATTGAGAGACCTTCAATACTTCTTGAGTTTCAGATATGCAAAGTTTGAGTGAAGGACTGTGAAAAGTGCTTTTCCGCCCATTTTAAATGGTCAACATCAGCGTACAATCCACCAAACACCACTAAGGTCTACAGATTTCACTAATAAACATGCCAACGTATGCAGGCAAATAACACCATCAGGCTGGCGTCTATTTAAAGTCAGATTTACCCTCCTGCAAATTACTCCAAATGAAATAAAAAGCCTGCACGTCTGTAAACAGATGCAGATCAGCAAAAGCCAAGCACTTTAGTTTAAAGCATCTGTAAAACATCTTCATCCATCAGCTCTCAGTGGTGCGGCGGATCATAAATAATGAAACACAGGCCTCCTGCAGTCTGTTTTATTCATAATCAGTCTAATAAATCCAAACAATAATGCAGGGCTGCTATTAACAATACATCTTAAGGCTAAAAGAAGTCAAGTTGTGCTTTATTTTCAGTTGTGGACACACAGTGCACTGAAATGTGGTGTCTCGCAGGACCATGGTGCTACATGCATCAAACATTATCATAACTATACTAACTACTACTAACAATATGCTGTACAGTTCAAGACAAAATTATTCTGTCTCCTGTGATTTTTCCCCAAGTATTTCCCAGATGATGTTGAACAGATTCAGGAATTTCTCACAGTATTTCCTCTAATATTTGTTCTTCTGGAGAAAGTCTTGTTTGTTTTATTTCAGCTAGAATAAAAGCAGTTTTTAATTGTTTTCAACCCATTTTAAGGTCAATATTATTAGCTCCTTCAGCAATATTAGTTTTGGATTGTCTCCAGAACAAACCACTGTTATACAATGACTTGCCTAATTACCCTAACTTTACCCTAATTACCCTAGTGAAGCCTTTAATGTCACTTTAAGCTGTATAGAAGTGTCTTGAAGAATATCTAGTCTAATATTATTTACTGTCATCATGACAAAGAGAAAATAAATCAGTTATTAGAGATGAGTTATTAACACTATTATGATCAGAGATGTGTTGGAGAAATCTGCTCTCTGTTAAACAGAAATTGGGGAATAAATATATAGTAGGGCAAATAATATGTATATATATATATATATATATATATATACACACACACACTGTATATGATGCAAGAGTTTTGCTCAATTTATTTAGCATCCTAAATGAACGGAGACGTAATGAAGGCTGTTTTCTATATGACGTGTGCTTTTATGATGGAGTGGTTTGTGGGAAAATAGGTCAAAAGTCTTCACTTGGCAATGGGATTTAATAATTCACAGTATTAATGAGGCTGTGGGACGCCGGGCAGCCTGTCGTTGTTTAAGACACAATTAATTCATGCAGCGACTCTTTAATTTTGAAATAACTCAGGTGCGGCGCGCGATTTGTCATGTTTCCTTCTGTCATCAATTAAACGCTCGGCGAACTCCATAAAACACGACGTCAGAATCCAGAAGACTCCACTGAGGGCTGAAGATAAACACACTAATGCTAATGAAACTGATTATTAAAGGGACGGTTCATCCCAAAATGAACATTCGGTCATCATTTACTCTCCCTTTACTTTCAGACCTTCATGAGTCTCTTTCTACTGTTGAACATTAAAGATTTTTTGAAAGATGCTGGAAACTGGAGGCGACATGGTGACTCAGTGGTTAGGACTGTGGCCTCACAGCAAGAAGGTCACTGGTTCGAGTCGAGCTGGGTCAGTTGGTGTTTCTGTGTGGAGTTTGCATGTTCTCCCCGTGTTGGTGTGGGTTTCCTCCGGGTGCTCCGGTTTCCCCCACAGTCCAAACACATGCGCTATAGGGGAACTGATGAACTAAATTGGCCATAGTGTATGTGTGTGTGTGTGAATGAGTGTGTATCGGTGTCTCCCAGTACTGGGTTGCTGCTGGAAGGGCATCCGCTGGATAAAACATATGCTGGATAAGTTGGCGGTTCATTCCACTGTGGTGACCCTTGAATAAATAAAAGACTAAGCCACAGGAAAATGAGTGAATGTTGGAAACCAGTAACCATTGACTGCCATAGTATTTGTTTTTCCTACAATGGAAGTCTTACAACTGAATTATGTAATAAAAATACACAAAAAAATATATACATTTTTGCACTTGTTTCATTAGCTTATTTAGCAAATGATAAATTAATATTAAATACAATAAAAATTAAATGAAATTAAATGAATATATTAGATTTTTTTATTATTATTAAAATTCATATATATATGAATTTATATATATATATATATATATATATATATATATTTCCTGACGTTTTATAATAAATACTTTTTAAACTAAATTAAACACTACCTGACCAATTTTAAACTTATCATTTGTTACAGTCACCAGTGATCTAGCTACTACTACAAATATGTCACCAAACGAACTACAACTCCCAGCACACACCGCATACACACCGGTTCCTGATCCCGACTGATGGCAAGCACGCACAGCTGAAGCTGCTCAAGGCCTCATGGACTAAACATACACCACACATGCACACACACAGTGCTGGGTCCTTGAGCAGCTTCAGCTGTGCGTGTTTGTCCTCAGTCGGGATCAGGAACTGGTGTGTATGCGGTGCATGCTGGGATTTGTAGTTCGTTATATAATGTGGCCGCAGGGGTGTTTGGCCCTGATAATTGCTGCTTGCAGATAGTTTTATTATTATTATTATTATTATTATTATTATTATTATTATTATTATAAAAAATAATTCAGTACATCTTGTAAGTACACTAAACTGTTTTTTTTTTTCAATTATGATTGACTTTATTTGCAAATTTTGTAAATAAAAAATCCTAATTACAATAAATAAAATGTTTTTTATTATTAAATTAAATTATTAATATTTTAAAACTAAAAATCAGTTTTATATTACATGACCCTTTTAAAATAAATAATTATTATCATAATAGTTAAGGATTAGAGTTTATTTATTTATTTATTCATTTCCTGCATAGCAATACCAAGATTGAATTATTGTTGTATTATATGTCAGTCTAAAACACCCCCAAAAAGCAAAATAATAAAATAAAAAAACTTTAAAATGTATTCCACTAAAACCATTCCAAGCAAATAAAAGTTGCATCAATAAACCCCATTCATACACAACTTACATCCCAAGATCAAAAAGCAACCCTAACCGTCCATTTCATTCTAATTAAACGATGCGCTAAAAAAATGAAGGTGATTTTGAGTGAAAGAGTGCTGAAGTACATGTGTGTTTTCCTCCAGCACTGATGTTTACCGTGATTTGCAGTGGGATACATCAGTGAAAACGCTAAATCAGTCTTAATGATATGTTTAAGTCCAGATCTGCATGTTGGGGGACGTTCTGACAGATGCTTCTCCACTAATGAGCCTGACCAGAAAACAAAACACAACTCTTTTCTGAAGCGCTCGGCTCCAGAGATCTGCAAACTTCTGCTTTCAACAAATACTTGAGAGTAAAACCCACGTCTGAACCCAACCGGACCCGAAGGTTTACTCTAAATCCTAAATAACTAGAAAGTCGTCTGTAAAACTAGCGATGCATCACAATGAGCTGAGAGATCATGAATATTCAGATGCTGCAACTGTCTGTTCCTGCAGAATATTACATTATTATCACTGCAAACAAATGCTATTCTTGTACAGACTTTCTGTCTTGTTTCTAGTCCAAATATCTAAAGATTCCTAAATCGATAAAGATTATTTTTCTTACACCATAGGCACATTTTTTACTTGTTTTCAAGAAAATGTTACTTAATTTTGGCATATAATTTTTGAAAACAAAATTATATATTTTGCTTGTCAAAAAAATGCTTCTTGATTTACATAGCAACACCCTAGCAACCAGCCAGAACGCCATCCCGACTGCCTAGAAACCACCAAGATTACCATTGCAACTGGCTAGCAACATCCTAGCACAACCATCTAGAACACCCTTTAGGTGGTCCTACTTCAGTATATGTGACATCAAAAAAGTGTTTACACAAAAGTAATCCAAAAGTAATCCAGAAGCGGTCAGATTACATCAATATAAATGTGTAATCTAAGAGACTATTTCACTGACTACACATTTTGTGGTTTTATTTGTAAAATTGTAATCAGTAACACCCTCACAACTACTCAGTACACTGTCACAACTGTTAGCAAGCACCAAAATTATCCTAGCAACGGCCTATCAATACCCTAGCAACCATTCAGAACTCCCTGGAAAATGCCAAGGTTGTCTTACTTCAGCATATTTAACATAAAAATCAGTGTTTGCACAAAAGTAATCCAAATGTAATCCTAAAGTAGTCAGATTACGTCACTCTAAATGTGTGATCTAAGAGATTATATTGACTGCACATTTGGTGGTGTTATATGTAATCAGCAAAATCCTCACAACCACCCAGAACACTGCCAGAACTGCCTAGCAACCACCAAAATACCCTAGCAACCACCTAGCAATACCCTCAAAAGTAAGCAGATTTTGTGACATTACTTTTGTGCAAACACTAATTTGATCCAAATGTAATCCAAAAGTAGTCAGATTACATCACGATGAATGTGTAAGCTAAGAGATTATATTACTGACTAAACATTCTGTGTAATTTGTAAATTTGTAATCAGTAACTCTCACAAACACTCAGAACACCATTGTGACTGCTTAGCAACCACTAATACTGCCCCACAACCTTAGCAACTGCCTGGCAACACCCTAGCAAAAAGCCAGATCATCCAACTTCAGTGTATGTGACATTGAATTAGTGTTTGCACAAAAGTAATCCAAATGTAATCCAGAAGTATTCAGATTAATGTGTAATCTAAGATATTATATTACTGACTACACATTTGAGTCGCAATTTTAATCAGCAACACCCTCACAACCACCCAGAACAGTTGCAACTGCCTAGCAACAACCAAGATTATCCTAGCAACTGCCTAGCAACACCCTAGCAACCATCCAGAACTCCCTGGAAAATGGCAAGATTATCCTACTTCAGTATATGTGACATCAAATAAGAGTTACCACAAAAGTAATCTAATTGTAATTCAGAAGTAATCAGATTACATCCCGATTAATGTGTAATCTAAGAGATTATATTACTGACTATAGACATTTTGTAGTGTAATTTGTAAATGTGTATTCAGTCACACCCTCACAACTACCCAGAACAGTTACCTAGCAACCACCAAAATCACCCCAGCAACCAGGCAGAACACCCTGGAAAATGCCACGGTCGTCCTACTTCAGTATATATGACATCAAATAAGGGTTAGCATAAAAGTAATCCAAATGTAATCCAGTAGTCAGATTACTTCAATATAAATGTGTAAACTAAGAGATTATATTACTGACTAAACAATTTGTGGTGTAATTTGTAAATTTGTAATCAGTAACACCCTCACAACCAACTATAACAGTTGCAACAGCTTAGAAACCAAAAATATTGCCCTAGCAACTGGCTAGCAACCATTCACAACACCCTGGAAAATGCCAAGATTATCCCACTTCAGCATACTTCAGAATATCTGTCATCAAAAAAGTGTTTGCACAAAAGTAATCCAAATGTAATCCAGAAGTAGTCAGATTACATCACTCTAAATGTGTGATCTAAGAGATTATATTACTGACTACACATTTGGTGGTGCAATATGTAATCAGTAACACCCTTACAAACACCCAGAACATGGTCACAACTGCCTAGCAACCACCAAATTATCCTAGAAACTGCCTAGCAACACTGTAGCAACCAGCCAAAACACCCTGGAAAATGCCAAGGTTGTCCTACTTCAGTATATGCAACATAAAAATAAGCATTACCACAAACGTAATCCAAATGTAATCCAAAAGTAGTCCGATCACGTCACGATTAATGTGTAATCTAAGAGATTATATAATTGACTAAACATTTTGTGGTCTAATTTGTAAATCTGTAATCAGTAATGCCCTGACAACCACCCACAACACTAGCAACTGCTTATAAACCACAAAGCTTGCCCAAGCAACTGCCTAGCAACCATTCACAACACCCTGGAAAATGCCAAGATCATCCCACTTCAGCATATGTGACACAAAATAAGGGTTAGCACAAAAGTAATCCAAATGTAATCCAGTAGTAGTCAGATTACTTCTTCTGTTCTGTTAATATTCCTAACGCAGTTCATTCACCTGTCTGAAATATGTTTACGGTGTTCCTCAAACCATCTGTCTTCAGATTCTGAAGCCCAGAGCCTGATTAATAATTAGTCTGAAGGCGAAACGGCACAGTCGAAGCCCAGAGTCAAAGCTCCATTATTTAACGGCAGCGTGTGTTAATTAAAGCTCAGACTGCGCGCTGAAGAAAGAGCCAACAACACTAATTGGAAATGTGAGTTCTAGATTCCAGAACGTTCCTTCACAATTACAGCGAGGAAAACCTGAGAATCACGAGCGGGAATCATCCTGGAACAAGACGAAAACAAACCAGACTCCACATGTGTCAAGAAATAAGCCAAATAATCTTCTTACTCTGTGTTCTCGTCTCAGGTTTTTCAAGCAGATAATGAAAGCGTCCTCATAGCAGGAGAAATCTAAAGCTAAATTGCCCGTAGTGTATGAGTGTGAATGAGAGTCTATGGATGTTTCCCAGAGATGGGTTGCATCTAAAAGGGCATCAGCTGCGCAAAAAAGTGCTGTATAAGTTGGCGGGTCATTCTGCTGTGGCGGCCCAGGATTAATAAAGGGACTAAGCCGAAAAGAAAATGAATGAATGAATGAATATGACTTTACCTGCTAAACTGACTTGATTAAGATTTTGGGTTGTGTCCACATGCCTCCTCATTCATTTCACTTTTTGTGTGAGCTTGCTCAATGAGCATGAGCAAATGGGTCACGGTTTCATAGTGTTGTATTACAGTTAGCTTTTATTTCACATCACTTTTCAGAGCTCAAAATGAAGGATTTACTAAACTTATCTCTGACCACACCAAACATAAACAATTAATTCGTTCTTAGCCACAAATTTTAAATGTGTCAACATAAGCAAAATATAGCTGGCTACTATACTTTTTATTTAACAAAACACTTCTTAAAACAAACAAATAAATAAATAAATAAACAATTGACATTTAAAAAATAATGTATTTAAATATGCACAGTAATCTGTCCTGATGCCAGATCACCCGTTAACTACACACTAATGGGAAGTTAATATCTTCTTAAAGCAATGTTATTGTAAAAAATGATAGTTAAACAGTTAAAATATAACTGTAGGCAAAAGAAAGCAGGTGACAAACAGATCGTGTGTGATCATGAACGGATGATCACACACAGATGATTAATGTTAGGCCTGTTAATAATCTGTTCAAATAATGGTTAAAGAGAAAGTAACCGGTGCTGCTTACAAAAAGATTAATCAATTGATCAATTAAATTCAAGCTAAATATGGCAAAAAAAAATTACAAACTACAAAATTTCAACTAAATTTCCACATTTTTTATTTTTATATATATATATATATATTTTTTTTTTTTCATTGCTTCTCTTGTTTTTTCCTCTTTTTTTATTTTGAATTTAATATTTTTCTCTATCATATAAATGTGGCTGTATTAGTGTTTGAAGCGTTATCGTAAGTTATTTTGTTAGAATAGCTCCAGATTTGAAATCAGAATTATTCGCCCCCGTTAATTTTTTCGCCAATTTCTGTTTAACAGAGAGCAGATTTCTTCAACACATCTCTAATCATAATAGTGTTAATAACTCATCTCTAATAACTGATTTATTTTCTCTTTGTCATGATGACAGTAAATAATATTAGACTAGATATTCTTCAAGACACTTCTATACAGCTTAAAGTGACATTTAAAGGCTTAACTAGGGTAATTAGGGTAACTAGGCAGGTTAGGGGAATTAGGCAAGTCATTGTATAATGATGGTTTGTTCTGGAGACTATTGAAATAATATATAGCTTAAAGGGGCTAATAATATTGACCTTAAAATAGCTTTTAGAAAATTAAAAACTGCTTTTATTCTAGCTGAAATAAAATAAACAAGGCTTTCTCCAGAAGAAAAAATATTATCAGACATACTGTGAACATTTCCTGAATCTGTTCAACATCATTTTGGAAATATTTAAAAAAGAAAAACAATTTCAAAGGGGGGTTAATAATTCTGACTTCAACTGTAGCTATAAGCAGCACATAATAATAATCGGTAATGTTTCTTGATCACCAAATCCTCATGTTATAGTGATTTCTGAATGATCTTGTGACTGAAGACTGATTAATGATGCAGAAAATACAGAATTACATCACAGACATAAATGACGCTTAAGAGTATACTTGCATAGAAAACAGCAAATTTAAAACTACACAAAAATTAATTAAAAATTAAATTAAAAATCAAAGTAAATGTATACTGCATTTGATCAAATAAATGAAGATGATCAAATAAACAATAAACATTCTTCATTTAAACGCATGCGTAAAAGTGTTAAAATTGGTGCCATTTTATTATGAAAATAAAAGGATGAATATCTACTTTCACGATAGTCACTGGATGTAACATTATAATTGTAACACTTATTCTTTGTAATATTTATATACCCTCACTGGCCACTTTATTAGGTACACCTGTCCAACTGCTCGTTAATGCACATTTCTAATCAGCCAATCACATGGCAGCAGCTCAATGCATTCAGGCATGTAGACATGGTCAAGATGATCTGCTGCAGGTCAAAGCGAGCATCAGAATGGGGAAGAAAGGGGATTTAAGTGACTTTAAACGTGGCATGGTAGTTGGTGCCAGACGGGCTGCTCTGAGTATTTCAGAAACTGCTGATCTACTGGGATTTTCACGGACAACCATCTCTTGGGTTATTTCCAGCAGGATAACGCACCATGTCATAAACCATCAGTCATCTCAGACTGGTTTCTTGAACATGACAATGAGTTCACTGTACTCAAATGGCCTCCACAGTAACCAGTTCTCAATCCAATAGAGCACCTTTTGGGATGTGGTGGAACGGGAGATTGGCATCAAGGATGTGCAGCCGACAAATCTGCAGCAACTGTGTGATGCTATCATGTCAATATGGAGCAAAATCTCTGAGGAATATTTCCAGTAGCTTGTTGAATCTCTGACATGAAGGATTAAGGCAGTTTTAATGGCAAAAGGGGGTCCAACCCGGTACTAGTGATGTGTACCTAATAAAGTGGCCGGTGAGTGTAGGTACATCTCAGAATAAGCATGTCTTATATTTATAATGCATATAGTGTATACATAAATAATGCACATTATGCATGTATAAATACAATGAACAAAAATTATGCATATATAAACACACACACACACACACACACACACACACACACACACACACACACACACACACACACATATATATATATATATATATATATATATATATATATATATATACATAAACGTGTGTGTAGCATGTGTGAATTTTTATATGCATAATTAATATCCAAATACACACATATTATACATAAATATGAACTTTTATTTAGGATACGATACGAGCAATCACTTCCCAGCACAAAACCAATGAGTCCCGGCTGGGTCAGTTGGTGTTTCTGTGTGGAGTTTGCATGTTCTCCCCATGTTGGCGTGGGTTTCCTCTGGGTGCTCCGGTTTCCCCCACAGTCTAAACACATAGGGTACACTATAGGGTAATTGATCAACTAAATTGACCGTAGTGTATGAGTATGTGTGTGTGAATGAGTGTGTATGGGTGTTTCCCAGTACTGAGTTGCAGCTGAATGGGTATCTGTGGTGTAAAACATATTCTGGAATAGTTGGCAGTTCATTCCACTGTGGTGGCCCCTGATAAATAAGGGACTAAGCCAAAGGAAAACTGATTGAATGAATGAATGAATGACGCTAAAGTGTGGGATCTGATCTTTTACAGATGCATGATTTAAATATTCAAGAATAAGAGTCACAGAGGAGACGTATGACGTTATTATTATAAATTATTACACACCATTCACCCTTAAACCAAAACCACTGACATTTTGGTAGATTTGTCCCGTCTCTGCAGTTCCTGATGGTCAGTCCTGTTCTCAGGAGAGTCGGGACCCGATCGAAAGCGTAATACGGAAGCGTGAAGCGTGTGTTTTCATTAAAAATCCCTTTCAGTCTCCACACAAAGCGCATTGTGAGTGTGTGAAACCTGCTTTACTGATGCACATTGTGGGGCGCCTGATCGATGGCGGGCCGTTCTGTCACCCGTGAACCTGCGCTCGAACCTGACGCCGACACACACACACACACACGCACGCGCTTTGTTAATCCCGACGCGACACTCAGCATTTAATGGGAATCTCGGAGGCTTTTGGGCCCCCGGAGCACCTTATCATTTAATTGGCTGGAGTATTGGGAGACGCGGGCACCGCCGGTGGATGACGCCGCTGTATTTAAAGCTGTTTACCTGGGATCAGAATGGAGGGATAGAGGGAGGGAGGGATGAAGAAATGGAGGGATGAGGGTCAGACAAATAAAACGATGGTCGACAGCATCCAGCGGTGCTCAATGGCAGAACGGCCTCTATTCTCTGAGCTCTATTCAACACACACACACACACACACACACCGAATGACTGACATTAACCTGAACGAAGGAGCACACAGAGAGAGAGAGAGAGAGAGAGAGAGAGAGAGAGAGAGAGAGAGAGAGAGA
>NC_079436.1:59331097-59338597 GCF_903798145.1 Danio aesculapii | reverse complement strand
ATTGGAGGTAATTTTACAGTTGATATGGTAACAACAACTATAGAAACTGGTCTGTTGTGGTAACTATAGTTATAATAACACAACATCTATAATAACTGATCAATTGTGGTAATTCTATAGCTGCTATGGTAACACAACAACTACACTGACTGATCTTTTGTTGTCATTTTATAGTTGCTTTGGTAATTCTATAGCTGCTATGGTAACAACAACTAAAGTGATTGATCTGTTGTGGTAATTTTTAGAAATTCCAAAGTTGCTATGGTAATGCAACAACTATAGAAACTGATCTGTTGTGGTAATTCAATAGTTGCTATGGCAACACAAGTATAATAATTGATCTGCTGTGGTAATTCTATAGCTGTTATGGTAACAACTAAAGTGATTGATCGATTGTGTTAATACCATAGTTGCCATGGTAACAACTATAGTAATTTATCTGTTGTAGTAATTCTATAGTTGCTATGGTAACAACAAATACAGTAGTTGTTCTTTTGTGGTAATTCTACAGTTGCTATGGTAACACAACAACTATAGAAACTGATCAGTTATGGTAATTCTATAGTTGGTTACAACAACACTTTTAGTAACTGATCTATTGTGGTAACTCAATAGTTGCTATAGCAACACAACGAGTATAATAATCGATCTGTCATAGTAATTCTATAGATGTTATGGTAACAAAAACTACAGTGATTGATCGATTGTCTTAATACTATAGTTGCTATGGTAACAACTATAGTAGTTCATGTATTGTAGTTATTCTATAGTTGCTATGATAACACAACTAAACTGATTGGTTGTGGTAATTATATAGTTGCTATGGTAACACAACTATAATAACTGATCGAGTGTGGTAATTCTATAGTTGCTATGGTAACACAACTATAATAACTGATCGACTGTGGTAATTCCATAGTTGCTAAGGTAACAACTATCGTAGTTGATCTGTTGTAGTAATTCTTCTCCAATTTTAGTAACTGATCTATTGTGGTAACTTAATAGTTGCTATGACAACACAAGAAGTATAATAATTCGGTTGTGGTAATTCGATCGGTTGTGGTAATTCTATTGTTGCTATGGTAACACAACAATAGTAATTGATCGGTTGTGGTAATTCTATAGCTGTTATGGTAACAACAATTGATTGACGGATTATGGAAAACTATAGTTGCTATGGTAACACAACTAAACTAATTTGTTGTGGTAATATTATAGTTGCTATGGTAACACAACAAATATAACAGTTAATCTTTTGTGGTAATTCTATAGTTGCTATGGTAAAAATTATTATACTAACTGATATGTTGTGGTAATTCTATTATTGCTATCGTAACACAACAACTATAGTAATTGATCTGCTGTGATGATTCTGTAGTTGCTATGGTAACAACAACTATAGTGATACATCTGTTGTGGTGATTCTACAGTTGCTAAGGTAACACAACAACTAAAGTAATATAAACAAATGACCCAATGCTGTAGTTTTCTATAACTATGGAGTATATTAAACTACAATACATCACAGTTTACTGCAGCATATCTAAAGTATAGTACAGTATTTATGTCAGTCCATCAGTTCACTACAGGGAATACTACAGTATGCTGAAGTGTGCATTCATTTACAAAGAGATGTAAACACCCCACACCTGACTATAGTTCAAAAACAGTAAATCACTACAGTGTATATTGTTTTTCTAATGGGAGTTCACGCTCGCTTCATCAAGTCAACCCTAAAAATAAATCAGGCAATGACAGGGCGGCATTGATGCATTTGAAACAAGCCTACATCATGTTCTCACCACTAACATAAACAACTTGTTAGCGCTGATAAATGTTTGTACAAATGAGCAGAGCTAATAAATGCAGCGAGGCCTGGATCTGAAGCGCGAGTCTCCACGGCGCGAGCCTAATCCAGCGTGCACTGCAATTGTAAGAGCTCAGTAGTGTGTGAGAGTATTATTTCAGATAAGGTTGTGTGTGTGTGTGTGTGTGTGTGTGTGTGTCTTATCTGCAGGCCGGAGCTCTTCTTTATGCACAGAGGGCCAAACCTCCTGAAAGCCCCTTACGGTGATTAGTCGGCCCTTTATAAAAACGGCTTTCCGCGATTCTGGATAATTCTGCCGGAAAAACGGGAATGGAATGATACTGACCCTCTTTGTTGTGGAGGAAATTGCCTCTCGTAACGCGTATGAAAGCCACGACAAGTTCAGAAGTAAAAAGCCGTTTGATTTTAGGCCAAAAGGCAGATTTCTCCTGAAAGCGCAGCGTGATATGGAGAGGCTTTAACACCTTCAGTGTGCACTTGGAGATCTGTGAAGAACCGAGAATCCTATAGTCATGAATGATCCTCAAAGTCTTACTCGGCCATATTTGAGGCACAGAAAGTAAACAATCCCTGACTCTCGATTCACCTACTTACAGTTAAAGTCTCGCCCTACTGAGTATTTCCTCTAATATTTGTTGAAAGTCTTATTTGTTTTATTTGGGCTAGAATAAAAGCAGTTTTAATTGTTTTAAAGCCATTTTAAGGTCAATATTATTAGCCCCCTTCAGTAATATTAGTTTTGGATTGTCTCCAGAACAAACCACTGTTATACAATGAGTTGCCTAATTACCCTAACTTTACCCTAATTACCCTAGTGAAGCCTTTAACGTCCCTTTAAGCTGAATACTAGTGTCTTGAAGAATATTATTTACTGTTATCATGGCAAAGATAAAAGAAATCAGTTATTAGAAATTATTTAAGAGTTATTAAAACCATTATGATTAGAGGGGGGTTAAAAATTGAAGAGGGCAAATAATTCGGACTTCAACAGTATACTATGTCCTAAAAGTATGTACTCTTTTATAGGGAGAAAAAGTGCACTTTTGAGTGTGTAACAGAAGGGTGTGCTAGATTTGAGACAATGTACTTCCTCATTAATGGACCATTCTGTGGCTTAGCTATGAGCCCTGTCAATCATCTAGTCATCTAATTTCAATCATATTTAATTTCCGACCATATTAAAGATGTCAAGCTAATCTGCCATTCTGCTGAAAAACCAGGTGTTTACATATTTATTTATTTATTTATTTATTTATTTAATTGTTTGTTTATTTATTTATTTAATTGTTTAACCACGAATGTCCCATTGAGATACAATATCTCTTCTACTGAGGAGTCCTGGTCAAGACAGGACAAAGTTACAAATAATAATAATAATAATAATAATATTAATAATAATAAATACATGTCACAACACATAGAGACACACACAATAGTATAAATTGTAATCAATTGTTGAAACATGTGTACTGTTCTAAATTGACAGTCTGTAAAATATTGTTGAATATAGCAGGGGCGTTGCTAGACCCAATTTACTGGGGCACATGCCCCAGTAACAATCTCCAGTGCCCCAGTAAATGCATTAAGAAATGTGCTTTACTTCATATGCAAGTGTATTGATTAAGAGTGGTAATTCCGAAATAAAGACGTTATTCTCTATGTGCAACCGAACCAACGCTGGTGACGCATCTCAGCGTGTGCGCAGAGAACCCGCGCGCCTCTCGCACGTGCTGCTCTTTTGCTGGTGCGAGTCCCGGTAGTTAACATGCGCACCAAAAAAGCAGGCTACTTGCTTGTCACGCACCGCTCATGCGTTGTAAAACCGGCGTCACAGACCTTTTTGTTTTGCAAGTCGACAAAACTAAAGTTTAAACAATATGACGGAGATCTTACTAAGCGTGCCTCCTGATAGATTTTTTTGGATGAAGCAAAAAGGAGGGATGAGGAGTCAGAGAGGTAAAGACTTAATTAACCTAATTCTCTGCCAAGTGTCAAGCCGAAGACAACAGATAATTCTATAACACATCTTTATTTTGTATTCTATTGAATTGTCTATAGAATTTCATTCAAATGAAATTAATATTCATGCAAAAGATCTTAGCATATCACTCCAGCTGTGTCTAAAGATTGTTTTCCAGTCACATTTAAGATTATTTAGAATAACAGTTGCATAATAACAAGAATACTTTTATTTATTTTATTTATAATAAATATTTATAAAAAAAATTATAATAAGAATATATATATAAATATATATATAAGAATATATATATATATATATATATAAGAATATATATATATATATATATATATATATAAGAATATGGGGGGGGGGGTGCCCCAGTAAAGCTTTATGTTTAACAAAGCCCCTGAATATAGTGATAGATGGTATGGATTACATATGTAGTATTTCTTGAAGCTCATTCCATACAGAGCACACTTAGAGGATCCAGATCAACCTAACTAACTCTGTGTGGGGAAAACAATGGCATTTTAAGTAAGAGTATATCTGCTGATCTGGTATTGTAAGTATTTGAGCAGTCCTCCAACAAATTAGATGTATACTGTGGTGATTTACCAACTAAAGCTTTAAAAATGAAAACTAAGATATGTTGTTATCTCCTTGACTGTAATGAGCTCCATTCTTTCATTTGATATGAATTACAGGGATGTGTGTGTACACTTGAACCGGTGACAGATCTTAAGGCACTATGATAAACAAGATCCAATTTTTTGTAAAACATTCAGAGGTGCGTGCATATAAAGTATATCACCGTAATCCATTACTAATAGAAGTGTACTCTCAACTAAACGTTTTCGAGCTGCAAAAGGTGAAACATTGCTTTAAATGAAAATAAAAACCTAACGTTGGTTTGAGTTTTTTGTTTAAAGGCTATCGATATGACAACAATAATTCAACTTATCATAGCCAGACACCTATATATTTATAAGTAATTATAATATAATTATGCATTCAATAATAGTAGCAGTGGTGTAAAGCAGAAAATTACAAATACTCAAATTACTGCGAGTAGTTTTTCTCAGAAATTGTAATTTACTAATGCCCAATCCCAATTCTACCCTATAGCCCTTCCCCCATCACAGTTCTCTTTATCTTGAAGGCGTATGGCTAAGGGGAAGGGGTAGATATCCCTTCGAACTGAGATTTTTCAGGACCACACTGGAAACCCATGTATGTAGTTTTAATTGAATTCACATTAAATGTGCAACATATTGTTGGTAATACTACCTTAAACTTCCAGTTTCTACCAGAAATAGTAGATCATGTTTAACTTTGCAAAACTCATTTCTACATATTATGATTTGGGACACACTAATTTTAATTTTGTATACTCTTTATGATGGATTGTGTGCACATTCAGATGCAGCAAAAGCCACAGAACAGAATTAAATGCAAAAAAAGTTGATTATTACTATTGAAATGATCAATTATTGTCATGTTTTAGGCTGAACAACATTTCGAAAATAAAAATTTCCAAAACTTTAAACTTTCCTCCCAAAAAGACTTTCAGATTTTTCATCACAAAGTAATTCATTTCTTTTCACAGAGAAAGGTTGTGAAAACATTGAAAAAGTTCATGCAAACATACTTAAACATCTTTTTTTTTCATCATTATTTCCCTTTATTTCTTCTTGACAATCAGATACAATCAGGTCGGATCCCGGACGAGCCCCCGGATTTGCCACAACCAACACAAAGCTTCAATTATGTACCTAAAAAGTCTACAAAGACCAAGCATATGAAGTCAAGAGGATCTCAGAGACCCCTTAAATTACACAAAGATGTCTTCAGTCATTTCAGAAGGCGACGGTTAATTAATCTGCAGACGGATCTGTGTGTTCTTGTTAAAGAAATATGCTGGTGATTACAGCGTTCTTTAACCTGACCTGCTCGCTGAACTAGATCACTCTATTATTACACACACACATATATACACACACACACTTTAGCGCAGGTGGGAGAAACCCACACGGTCAAAAGAGGAGGATGAAGGATGGGAAAGTGAAGAGAGAATGGAAAAAAAGATGTGGAGAGAGAGATAGAGAGAGAGATAAAGAGAGAGGGAGAAAAAGATAGAGAGAAAAGAAAAGCAGGTCAAGAGAGAGGGTGTGAGATCTTTTAATAGTGCAGCAGCGATGCAGTCAGTCAGACCGCTGCATTAACAATAGAAGACAAACTCAAGATTAAAAAAAGCTCTCCATATGGGCTCGTTCAGCAGTATTACAGCCAAACTGCTGCACCTTCCCCCCAAAATACAACCAAAAACACAATGCAAGAGTTGAAGAGAAAACGCTGCAGAGCAGGAGACCCGGCGCTGCATTCAAAGAATATACGACAAACATCTTGAAGAAGCTCATGAACAGATTATACACTCTAACAGCTGACCTAAAGGGGTCACTGAATGAGAAAACTAAAATTCCTGTGACCTTTTGACACATTACTTTTGTTGACATATTAAGTTTGTTTACTTCAGAGTCTACAATCAGCCACGTCATTTAAACAGATTATACACCCTAACAGCTGATCTGTGTTTTTAAAGTAGTCATAAAATGAGAAACTGAAAAATCCTTCATCTTTGGTCATATTAGAGCTCATAGCATTATAAAAACATCCTGTAGGTTTCAGAACTCAACACATTGTGGTTCCTCTAAAATCAGCTTATATTGAAGCAGATCTGAATAAACCACAGCTTCTGGAATCTGTGATGTAATAAGGTGGATAAGCTCCGCCTCCACAGAAGAGCAACACCGACTTCTACTTTACTCTGTTCAGCCATGTTAATATGCAAAACTTTCAGCCAATCAGAACAGTGGGCTTTTACATCTGACTATCCAATCTTGCCATGCCCATTCAAACAGATTAAACTCCCTAAAACTGAGTCATGAAATGAGAAACTAAAATATCCTTCATTTTAGGTCATATTAGAGCTCATAGTGTTATAAAAACATCCTGTTGGTTTCAGAACTCAACACATTGTAGTACCTCTGAAATCAGCTTATATTGAAGCAGATCTAAGTAAACCACAGCTTCTGGAATGTTCTGCTCTATGATGTAATAAGGAGGATAAGCTCCACCTCCTACAGTGCGCTGACGCCATTTTGCAATCGCGTGTGTGTGAGAAGGCCACAGAGAGATAAAGGCATTGTGAATTTGACAGGTATTTTACAGTATTCATGTGTGTGTATGTGTTTTATTTGTTCCATGTGTTGTGTATTTTTGAACACATTAAACTTATTTATATATTCTGCTCTGTGATCAGGCCAGGTTTTTTTCTGAGGAGATTTTCCCGCTTTCCCTGGATTCCTTGCATTGATGGGAAGCCTCCCACGTCGACCTGGAAAGTTGTGAAGTACACACATTTTCAGTTTATCCTCATTTCACCGCATAATAAAGTAAGAATTGAACAAAAAGTGATTTCCTTTAATGCACTGGGATTTCGAAGACAGCTGTAAGGACTGATTTTCCTGATGGAGAAAGACAGAACTTGAACTGAACTGAACTGAGTTCTCTGATTTCAGTGTGAACATCTACACTGATTTATTTGTGTTATTTTATGGGTTCTTTTGCTTTCTCTTGAACTCCTTTATTGTGATTTGTTTTTGATTTATGACAATTGTAAAGTGGCTGCACCTTGGGGACTATGTGTAAA
>NC_079436.1:59293597-59326097 GCF_903798145.1 Danio aesculapii | reverse complement strand
TTTATTGCTTAACCAGATATGAATTCTTGATATCAAGAATCCGAAGCCTTGATATCAACAACTTAATTGTTAATATCCAGAATGCGAATTGTTGATATCAGGAATTGCATTTCCACTAGTAACAATGATAATCCTTGATATCAACAATTCAGTTTCACTAGTTAAAATGTTCATTCTTGATATCAGAAACTGAATTTCAACTAGTAAGAATTAGAGTTATTGGTATCTGTAATTGTATTTTCACTAGTTAAATGTCACCATAGACTGCCATTCAAATTTAATTGTTGATATCAAGAACTGATTTCTTACTAGTTAAAATTTTAATTTTACAAATCAGAAATACAATTCTTACTTGTACATTTCTTTTACAATACAATTCTTTTATTTTTGATATCAGTTGTCATATGAATACCAGTGCAAATGTCTATTCTTGATATCAACAATTGAATTGTTATTAATGAAAATTGTAATATTTGATCTAGTGAAAATGTTAATTTCTGATATCATAAATGTGCTTGTTACTAGTAAGAAAGACTTTTTAGATATCATAATTTATATTCATATCAGAAATCCATTTTCAGATATCAGAAATTACAAATTAACATGTTGAAATACATCTAACTAATATCAAGATTTAACATTTCAACTAGTATCAAATTAATTCTTGATATCAGGAATTTACATTTTTACTAGTAACAAATTCATTATTCATATCAACAAAGGCAGCTGATATCTGAATTTAGCTTTACAACTAGTGAAAATATAATTACTTATATATTCAATGATATTTTAACTAGTAAAAATATTCTTGCAGATATCTAGAAATATCATTTTTACATGTAGAAATACCGGTAACACTTTATAATACACACTATGAATCATTTACTAAGCATTAGCATCTAGTGAATTCCCTATCTGTTAAGCATTAACTGTACATTAATAAACGTTAGTAAGCAGTTTATAACTGCAGCTACAAATGATCTATTATTGACTTACAACCACATTTATAATGTGCTTAATAATTGTACTTTCATACTTTGTTAATGATTTACTTTTCATTACTAAATTAAGTATTGCATTATTAATAAACCAGTTCTATTTAAGAGTAGTCGATGGTTAGTAAATCATTAATAAACTATTGAAATCAACATTACATATCTTATTATTCAGGCATATACTAATAGTTAACTAATATGTTTATAAATGCTTTATTAACACAACTTCATGCAGTTTTGTGATCTAATCTAAAGTGAGGACTATTCATGCTTTATAAATCTCTTATAAATGACAATTAAAGGCTCAGTATCAGTTGAACAATCATCATTGCAAACTTATCTAAAAAGTAAAACTACTGTAAAGTTTAAACATTGCTAAATAACAGGAGTGTCAAAATACAACATAAAATTGGATAAAACAACAGCAATATAGTAATTTAACAATATAATAAGATGCAATGTTTAAACTGTATGGTCATTTTATTTCACGTAAGGTTGCAGAGATTTATTTTTTATTTGATACTGTTTCATTTGTGTATCTTTAAATGAATAGGTATGAAAAATGTTGTTTATGTTTGTTTTTCCTGTTTGGAATATAACTGAGCCTTTAACTGTCATTTATAAGGGATTTATAAAGCATAAATTGTCCTCACTTTAGATTAGATCACAAAACTGGATGAAATTGAGTTAATAAAGCATTTATTAACATACAAATTAACTATTAGCACATGCCTGAATAATAAGATTTATAAATGTTAATTTTAATAGTTTAATAATCATTTACTAACTTATTCTGAATGATCTTTAAAAAACACAAACTATTCTTAAATGGTTTGTAAATAATACAATACTTAATTTAGTAATGAAAAATAAATCATTAACAAAGTAGGAAAATACAATCATTAAGCACATTATAAATGTGGTTGTAAGTCAAGAATACAGCATTTGTAGCTGCAGTTATAAACTGCTTACTAACGTTTATTAATGTAGAGTTAATGCTTAACACATAATGAATTCACTATTTGCTAATGCGTAATAAATGGTTCATAGTGTGCACTTATTATAAAGTGTTACCGAAATACCTATGGTAATGAGCTCATTAATATTAATGTGATTTGGTTTTTCCCACAATTTGCTTTGAGTCAGACCAAGAGCAAAGACGGTAGAAGCAGATGCACAAAAACAACTCTTGTTTAGTCAAAGATCAGTTTTTAATTTACATTTTTAATCTGTAATCATAACAATAAATGTGTTTAACCTTAAGACCAACAGCTATTAAATTATAAAATATGTTTTTTAAAAATCAAATAAGTAAATGCTTTTTTTGTGACCTGCCTACATCATAGTGTTATTTTGACAAAACAATATATTAGATTGGAATAGACAGAGAATATCATAACTCAAAAAATAAAATGGTGTCCTTAGTTTAAATAGGGTGTAGGACTACAGAACTAATTGTGTCTGAAAATTTGACAAATCTTCTCTTTGGGCAATGTACCTTATCGTGTCATCAAAATGGACAAAAAAGTAATATAGAAAAATGTAACCCTGGCCTGCACTCTCAGAAAAAATGATACAATGTTGTACCAAAGAAGGTACTGTCCCTTGTCACTGGAGCAGTACTTTTAATGGAACAGAATTTTATTTTAAGACAAAGAAACAAATTTGTACCATTTCAGTTTGAACCTTTAAGGACATGATTTGTACCATGAGAAAACAAAATGTACCTTTGGTTTTTAAAACCTGCAGATACAATATTGTACCTTGATCAAACGTACAAATCTGATCCATGAAGGTACCACTACAGTGACAAGACACTTTGTACATTAACAGTGTCAAATCTGTTCCTTTAAGAACTATTTAAAGGCATTTTGCAATATCCAAAATCATGGGTCAACTTACTTTCAGTAAACATTAAACATCAAATAAATTTCTAAACAATGTTTTTTTAAAAAAAGGTTTCTTTTTGTGTAAATGCACCTTTTCCATTTACAATAATGAATTAAAAATACTTTAACATCAATCAAAAGATCTATTTTTGCTAATCATTTCACAACACTTTTCACAAAAATGTTACCGAAATACATTCTCTCAACTACAATATAAACCGTTTTTATCCTATTTTCACACAATAGCTTTGCAATTGAATTTACTTAATTTTAAAATAAAAATTGAATTATGCAAAAAGTATTATAACGAGAAGGCGATGTGGTGGCGCAGTGGGTAGCACGTTTGCCTCATAACTAGAAAGTTGCTGGTTTGAGCCTCAGCTGGGCCAGTTGGCATTTCTATGTGAAGTTTGCATGTTCTCCTCGTGTTCGCGTGGGTCTCCTCCGGCTGCTCCGGTTTCCCCCACAGTCCAAAGCCATGTGGTACAGGTTATTTGGGAATGCTAAAATTGACAGTAGTGTAAAAGTGTGTGTATGGATGTTTCCCAGTGATGCGTTGCGGCTGCAAGGGCATCCGCTGTGTAAAATATATGTTGGATAAGTTGGAGGTTCATTCCCCTGTGGTGACCCCAGATTAATAAAGGGAGTAAGCCGAAAATGAATGAATGAATTGTAACAAGATACTGTATGCTCAATGTTTGATTAGTTTTATAATACTAAAATGTCTGCATGAACACTTTGCAGGACTTTTGCCTGCTCATGTGCACAGTGGAAGGAAAATGCCAAAAGGTGCAGATATCAATAATGAAACTGTATTTATCAGAAAATGCTTACCAAATGTTTATTAAAAATGCCTTAAATGTTTAATTTACAATACCTACAGTTTTGTTTTGCCAGTTGTTTTGCATTATAGAACTTAATAATTAATGTTTAAGAGTTTCCTTAAACATATGCTTTTAAATAATGATTTGTGCTTTAATATGGAAATTATTCATAAAATCACTTTGCCTTTACAGTAATATTTATTTTCATAGATATTGTCCAACACTGATGTACCTTTTTTGAAAACAATTGTGTATCTTTATTTCAATTGTACCATAAAAGGTACAGAACAGTATCATAAGAGGTTTGGCAAGCCGTTTTGACTTTTATTTATTCTCAGGATATGTATTCTTGTTATCAACAATTTAATTCTTGATATCAAATAAGGTAAATTTTGATATCAATATTACATTTCAACTAGTAACAAAGTCAATTCTTGTTATCAGCAATGATGTCACCATTTGCAGAAATACAATTGTTGATATCAAGAATTCGGATTTTTGAAATCAACAATTTAATTCTTGATATCAAGAATTTATATCCTGTTATCAATAAAAGACAAAACGGCTATTCTGGCAAGCCGTTTTTACTTTTATTGCTTAACCAGATATGAATTCTTGATATCAAGAATCCGAAGCCTTGATATCAACAACTTAATTGTTAATATCCAGAATGCGAATTGTTGATATCAGGAATTGCATTTCCACTAGTAACAATGATAATCCTTGATATCAACAATTCAGTTTCACTAGTTAAAATGTTCATTCTTGATATCAGAAACTGAATTTCAACTAGTAAGAATTAGAGTTATTGGTATCTGTAATTGTATTTTCACTAGTTAAATGTCACCATAGACTGCCATTCAAATTTAATTTCAAACATGTTGAAATATAATTGCAGATATCAAGAATTAACATTTCAACCTGTGAAATTAAGTTCTTGATATCAGGAATTGACATTTTTACTAGTGACAATTCAATTGTTGATATCAAGAATAGACATTTGCACTAGTATCCATATGACAACTGATATCAAAAACAAATGCATTTACAAGTAAGAATTGTATTTCTGATTTGTAAAATTAAAATTTTAACTAGTAAGAAATCAGTTCTTGATATCAACAATTAAATTTGAATGGCAGTCTATGGTGACATTTAACTAGTGAAAATACAATTACAGATACCAATAACTCTAATTCTTACTAGTTGAAATTCAGTTTCTGATATCAAGAATGAACATTTTAACTAGTGAAACTGAATTGTTGATATCAAGGATTATCATTGTTACTAGTGGAAATGCAATTCCTGATATCAACAATTAGGGAAGTAATTTATGATATCTAAAATTACTAATCTCACTAGTAACAAATACATTCTTGATATTAGAAATGAACCTTGTCACTAGTGACAAACCAATTGTTCATATAAAATTTTTTTACATCTTTACTAGTTGAAAAGTATTTCTTAATATCAACAATTTAATTCCTGATATCAACAATTAAACTATTGATATCAACAATTACATTTTTCATATCAACAAATAAATAATTGATATCAACAATTGCATTTAAACTAGTAAGGAATCAATTCTTGATATCAACAATTAAATTTGAATGGCAGTCTATGGTGACATTTAACTAGTGAAAATTCAAATTTTGATATCAACAATTACATTTTTGAAATCAACAATATCCTTTTTGATATCAAGAACTGAATTGTTAATATCAAGAATACATATCCTGAGAATGAATAAAAATACCATACCATGTAAAATACCATGTCCCTGTATACCATGATGGTGTTACACACATATGAGTGACACAGTGATGAACTGGGTAGGGTTGCACCAGCTGTTCGTAAGTTTTTTCTTAAATTAAAATGAAAAGTCCACACTAGAGGCTTAGTAACTTGTCCTTGTCTTGGAACGCCATCATGATTTTACACATATGAGTGACATAGTAATTAACTAGCGTCTATGGGACTTTATACACTAGTCCTGCTATATCAAACCATGTCCCTGTATACCTTGATGGTGTTACACACGTGTGAATCAGTGATGAACTAGTGTCTATGGGACTTTATACACTAGTCATGCAATACCAAACCATGTCCCTGTATACCATAATGGTGTTACACACATGTGAAACAGTGAAGAACTAGTGTCTATGGGACTTTATACACTAGTCCTGCTATATCAAACCATGTCCCTGTATACCATGATGTGGTTACACACATATGAGTGATACAGTGATGAACTGATGTCTATGGGACTACATACACATCTACTGCCATACCCAACCATGTCCCTGTATACCATGATGTGGTTACACACATATGAGTTATACAGTGATGAACTGATGTCTATGGGACTACATACACAAGTCCTGCAATACCAAACCATGCCACTGTATACCATAATGGTGTTACACATATGACAGTGATAAACTAGTGTCTATGGGACTTTATATACCAGTCATACTCTACCAAACCATGTCCCTGTATACCATGATGTGGTTAGACACATATGAGTGACACAGGGATGAACTTTTCTCTATGGGACTACATGCACAAGTCCTGCTATACCACACCATGTCCCTGTATACCATGATGGTGTTACACACAAATGAGTGACACAGTGAGGAACTGGCTTCTATGGGACTTTATACACTAGTCATGCAATACCAAACCATGTCTCCCTATACCATGATGGTGTTACACACATATGAGTGACACAGTGATGAACTGGCGTCTATGGGACTTTATACACTAGTCATGCTCTACCAAACCATGTCCCTGTATACCATGATGTGGTTAGACACATATGAGTGACACAGTGATGAACTTTTCTCTATGGGACTACATGCACAAGTCCTGCTATACCACACCATGTCCCTGTATACCATGATGGTGTTACACACAAATGAGTGACACAGTGATGAACTGGCGTCTATGGGACTTTATACACTAGTAGGGGTGGGCGGTACACCGGTGTCATAGTCATCACCGGTGTGACATTGCGCCACGACATGGATTTTCTAATACCGTCAATACCGTAATAAATCAATTATGTGCCTTGAACGGCTGCATTTACATCAATAATAGCTAATTCTAAATAATAAGGCATTCAATTTTCTTCAAACGTTCAGTTGTGGTCTGAATACATGTCCTTATACTACAGGGCTCGAAATTGCAACCATTTTGGTCGCATGAGCGCCCGAAATTTAATCTATGCGCCCTCATAATATATTTGGGAGCATTTGTGTGTCTGAATATAATGGTTGTAGTGCAATCTGATTTGATTTTCTCTAAAAACTTGCTAAATCGCTCTACCCTGCTGCTGTATTGGTTCATAGCTGTCAGATAACAGAAAGCTTTTGTTACTGCAGGAAATGCAAACGGCTGAAGAGTGAAAAGTGCACAGGTTTGCAAACCTCACCTAAAGTTATAATAATAATAATAATAATGGCGCAGATGACAGCGATCATGACATGAGGTAAATGTTGATCTGCCAGCTGAGATCAATCGAGTGTTTTCGGAGAAGGTGCCCGAATCTCGATGCGTTGCATTCACCGCGTGTTCAGCGCAAATGTCCGCTAAATATAAAATCTAACACTGTACACATCATTGCCAAAGAAACTCACCTTTACTAAGTTTACACTGAAACTACGGCTCATAACAAAGAGCGGTATTGCGCTGGTGGTCATCATGAGAATCCTGCTCTGTCTGCTCATAAATTGGTGCGGCTGACTCGCCTGCTTTATTCCACCAACACAGAGAAATGAAGATCAGCTCATAACGAGACTGAGCATTTACAATGACCCAAACCAAAACTTTTATAGAGTGATAGAAGTGAGACTTTCTTTTGTCCGTTCTTCCTTGAGATGTATATTATTTTGCTATTGAAAGTAATACCATGATATTATACCGTCACCGTTCAAGAGATGAAAAATACCGTGATATTAATTTTAGGTCATATCGCCCATCCCTATACACCATGCTCTACCAAACCATGTTCCTGTATACCATTTTGTGGTTAGACACATATGAGTGACACAGTGATTAACTTGTCTCTATGGGACTACATACACTATTCCTGCTACACCAAACCATGTCCCTATATACCATGATGGTGTTACACACATATGAGTGACACTATGATGAACTGGAGTCTATGGGACTACATACACAAGTCCTGCTTTACCAAATCATGTCCCTGTATACCATGATGGTATTACACACATAGGAGAGATGCAGTGATGAACTGGAGTCTATGGGACTACATACACAAGTCCTTCAATACCAAACCATGTCCCTGTATACCATTGTGGTGTTACACACGTGTGACAAAGTGATGAATGAGTGTCTATGGGACTTTATATACTAGTCATACTCTACCAAACCATGTCCCTGTACACCATGATGTGGTTAGACACATATGAGTGACACAGGGATGAACTTGTCTCTATGGGACTACATGCACAAGTCCTGCTATACCACACCATGTCCCTGTATACCATGATGGTGTTACACACAAATGAGTGAAACAGTGATGAACTAGTGTCTATGGTACTTTATACAGTAGTCATGCTATACCAATCAATGTCCTTGTATACCATGATGTGGTTACACACAAATGAGTGATACAGTGATGAATTGATGTCAGTGGGACTATATACACAAGTCCTGCAATACCACACCATGTCCCTGTATACTATTATGGTGTTACACACATATGAGTGATACAGTGACGAACTGGGTAGGGTTGCACCAGCTGTTCGTAAGTTTTTTCTTAAATTAAAAAGAAAAGTCCACACTAGAGGCTTAGTAACTTATCTTTGTCTTGGAACGCCATCATGATTTCACACATATATGAGTGACATAGTAATTAACTAGCGTCTATGGGATTTTATGCACTAGTCCTGCTATATCAAACTATGTCCCTGTATACCATGATGTGGTTACACACATATGAGTTATACAGTGATGAACTGATGTCTATGGGACTACATACACAAGTCCTGCAATACCAAACCATGCCCCTGTATACCATATTGGTGTTACACACGTGTGACAGTGATGAACTAGTGTCTATGGGACTTTATATACTGGTCATACTCTACCAAACCATGTCCCTGTATACCATGATGTGGTTAGACACATATGAGTGACAAAGTGATGAACTTTTCTCTATGGGACTACATGCACAAGTGCTGTTTTACCACACCATGTCTCTGTATACCATGATGGTGTTACACACATACGAGTGACACAGTGAGGAACTGGTGTCTATTAGACTACATACACAAGTCCTGCTACACCAAACCATGTCCCTGTGTACCATGATGGTATTACACTCATAGGAGAGATGCAGTGATGAACTGGAGTCTATGGGACTACATACACAAGTCCTGCAATACCAAACCATGTCCCTATATACCATGATGGTGTTACACACATATGAGTGACACAGTGATGAACTAGTGTCTATGGGACTTTATACACAAGTCCTGCTATATCAAACCATGTCCCTGTATACCATGATGTGGTTACACACATATGAGTGACACAGTGATTAACTTGTCTCTATGGGACTACATACACATCTACTGCCATACCAAACCATGTCCCTGTGTACTATGATGGTGTTACACACATATGAGTGACCCAGTGATGAACTGGCGTTTATGGGACTTTATACACTGGTCATGATATATCAAACCATGTCCCTGTATACCATGATGGTGTTACACACGTGTGAATCAGTGATGAACTAGTGTCTATATGACTTTATACACTAGTCATGCTATACCAAACCATGTCCCTGTATACCATGATGTCGTTACACACATATGAGTGATAAAGGGACGAACTGATGTCTATGGGACTACATACACAAGTCCTGCAATACCAAACCATGCCCCTGTATACCATAATGGTGTTACACACGTGTGACACAGTGATGAACTAGTGTCTACGGGACTTTATACACTAGTCCTGCTGTACCAAACCATGTCCCTGTATACCATGATGTGGTTACACACATATGAGTGACATAGTGATTAACTTGTCTCTATGGGACTACATACACATCTACTGCCATACCCAACCATGTCCCTGTATACTATGATGGTGTTACACACATATGAGTGACACAGTGATGAACTGATGTCAATGGGATTATATACACAAGTCCTGCCATACCACACCATGTCCCTGTATACCATGATGGTGTTACACACATATGAGTGACACAGTGATTAACTTGTCTCTATGGGACTACATACACATCTACTGCCATACCAAACCATGTCCCTGTATACTATGATGGTGTTACACACATTTGAGTGACACAGTGATGAACTGGCGTTTATGGGACTTTATACACTGGTCATGATATATCAAACCATGTCCCTGTATACCATGATGGTGTTACACACGTGTGAATCAGTGATGAACTAGTGTCTATATGACTTTATACACTAGTCATGCTATACCAAACCATGTCCCTGTATACCATGATGTCGTTACACACATATGAGTGATACAGGGACGAACTGATGTCTATGGGACTACATACGCAAGTCCTGCAATACCAAATCATGTCCCTGTATACCATGATGTGGTTACACACATATGAGTGACATAGTAATTAACTTGTCTCTATGGGACTACATACACATCTACTGCCATACCCAACCATGTCCCTGTATAGTATGATGGTGTTACACACATATGAGTGACACAGTGATGAACTGATGTCAATGGGATTATATACACAAGTCCTGCCATACCACACCATGTCCCTGTATACCATGATGGTGTTACACACATATGAGTGATACAGTGACGAACTGGGTAGGGTTGCACCAGCTGTTCGTAAGTTTTTTCTTAAATTAAAATGAAAAGTCCACACTAGAGGCTTAGTAACTTGTCTTTGTCTTGGAACGCCATCATGATTTCACACACATATGAGTGACATAGTAATTAACTAGCGTCTATGGGACTTTATACACTAGTCCTGCTATACCAGACCATGTCCCTGTATACCATGACAGTGTTACACACGTGTGAATCAGTGATGAACTAGTGTCTATGGGACTTTATACACTAGTCATGCAAAACCAAACCATGTCCCTGTGTACCATGATGTGGTTACACACATATGAGTGATACAGTGATGAACTGATGTCTATGGGACTACATACACAAGTCCTGCAATACCAAACCATGCCCCGGTATACCATTATGGTGTTACACACGTGTGACAAAGTGATGAACTAGTGCCTATGGGACTTTATATACTAGTCATACTCTACCAAACCATGTCCCTGTACACCATGATGTGGTTAGACACATATGAGTGACACAGGGATGAACTTGTCTCTATGGGACTACATGCACAAGTGCTGTTATACCACACCAACTTATCTTTGTCTTGGAACACCATCATGATTTCACACATATATGAGTGACATAGTAATTAACTAGCGTCTATGGGACTTTATACACTAGTCCTGCTATATCAAACCATGTCCCTGTATACCATGATGTGGTTGCACACGTGTGACAGTGATGAACTAGTGTCTATGGGACTTTATACACTAGTCATGCTCTACCAAACCATGTCTCCCTATACCATGATGGTGTTACACACATACGAGTGACACAGCGAGGAACTGGTGTCTATTAGACTACATACACAAGTCCTGCTACACCAAACCATGTCCCTGTATACCATGATGTGGTTACACACATATGAGTGACACAGTGATTAACTTGTCTCTATGGGACTACATACACATCTACTGCCATACCAAACCATGTCCCTGTATACTATGATGGTGTTACACACATTTGAGTGACACAGTGATGACCTGGATTCTAAGGGACTACATACACAAGTCCTTCAATACCAAATCATGTCCCTGTATACCATGATGGTGTTACACACATATGAGTGACCCAGTGATGAACTGGCGTTTATGGGACTTTATACACTGGTCATGATATATCAAACCATGTCCCTGTATACCATGATGGTGTTACACACGTGTGAATCAGTGATGAACTAGTGTCTATATGACTTTATACACTAGTCATGCTATACCAAACCATGTCCCTGTATACCATGATGTCGTTACACACATATGAGTGATACAGGGACGAACTGATGTCTATGGGACTACATACGCAAGTCCTGCAATACCAAATCATGTCCCTGTATACCATGATGTGGTTACACACATATGAGTGACATAGTAATTAACTTGTCTCTATGGGACTACATACACATCTACTGCCATACCCAACCATGTCCCTGTATACTATGATGGTGTTACACACATATGAGTGACACAGTGATGAACTGATGTCAATGGGATTATATACACAAGTCCTGCCATACCACACCATGTCCCTGTATACCATGATGGTGTTACACACATATGAGTGACACAGTGATGAACTGGGTAGGGTTGCACCAGCTGTTCGTAAGTTTTTTCTTAAATTAAAAAGAAAAGTCCACACTAGAGGCTTAGTAACTTGTCTTTGTCTTGGAACGCCATCATGATTTCACACATATATGAGTGACATAGTAATTAACTAGCGTCTATGGGACTTTATACACTAGTCCTGCTATATCAAACCATGTCCCTGTATACCATGACAGTGTTACACACGTGTGAATCGGTGATGAACTAGTGTCTATGGGACTTTATACACTAGTCATGCAATACCAAACCATGTCCCTGTGTACCATGATGTGGTTACACACATATGAGTGATACAGTGATGAACTGATGTCTATGGGACTACATACACAAGTCCTGCAATACCAAACCATGCCCCGGTATACCATTATGGTGTTACACACGTGTGACAAAGTGATGAACTAGTGCCTATGGGACTTTATATACTAGTCATACTCTACCAAACCATGTCCCTGTACACCATGATGTGGTTAGACACATATGAGTGACACAGGGATGAACTTGTCTCTATGGGACTACATGCACAAGTGCTGTTATACCACACGATGTCCCTGTATACCATGATGGTGTTACATACAAATGAGTGACACAGTGAGGAACTGGTGTTTATTGGACTACATACACAAGTCCTGTCATACAAAACCATGTCCCTGTATACCATGATGGTGTTACACATGTGTGAAACGGTTGATGAACTAGTGTCTATGGGACTTTATACACTAGTCATGCTATACCAAACTATGTCCCTGTATACCATGATGTGGTTACACGTATGAGTGATACAGTGATGAACTGATGTCAATGGGACTATATGCACAAGTCCTGTAATACCACACCATGTCCCTGTATACTATTATGGTGTTACACACATATGAGTGACACAGTGATGAACTGGGTAGGGTTGCACCAGCTGTTTGTAAGTTTTTTCTTAAATTAAAATGAAAAGTCCACACTAGAGGCTTAGTAACTTATCTTTGTCTTGGAACACCATCATGATTTCACACATATATGAGTGACATAGTAATTAACTAGCGTCTATGGGACTTTATACACTAGTCCTGCTATATCAAACCATGTCCCTGTATACCATGATGTGGTTACACACGTGTGACAGTGATGGACTAGTGTCTATGGGACTTTATACACTAGTCATGCTCTACCAAACCATGTCTCCCTATACCATGATGGTGTTACACACATACGAGTGACACAGCGAGGAACTGGTGTCTATTAGACTACATACACAAGTCCTGCTACACCAAACCATGTCCCTGTGTACCATGATGGTATTACACTCATAGGAGAGATGCAGTGATGAACTGGAGTCTATGGGACTACATACACAAGTCCTGCAATACCAAACCATGTCCCTACGTATATACCATGATGGTGTTACACACATATGAGTGACACAGTGATGAACTGGAGTCTAAAGGACTACTTACACAAGTCCTGCTTTACCAAACCATGTCCCTGTGTACCATGATGGTGTTACACACATGTGAAACAGTGATGAACTAGTGTCTACGGGACTTTATACACTAGTCCTGCTATACCAAACCATGTCCCTGTATTCCATGATGTGGTTACACACATATGAGTGACACAGTGATTAACTTGTCTCTATGGGACTATATACACATCTACTGCCATACCAAACCATGTCCCTGTATACCATCATGGTGTTACACACATTTGAGTGACACAGTGAAGAACTGGTGTCTATGGGACTACATACACAAGTCCTGCAATACCAAATCATATCCCTGTATACCATGATGGTATTACACACATAGGAGAGATGCAGTGATGAACTGGAGTCTATGGGACTACATTCACAAGTCCTTCAATTCCAAACCATGTCCCTGTATACCATGATGGTGTTACACACATATGAGTGACACAGTGATGAACTGGCTTCTTTGGTACTTTATACACTAGTCATGATATATCAAACCATGTCCCTGTATACCATGATGTGGTTACAAACATATGAGTGATACAGGGATGAACTGATGTCTATGGGACTACATACACAAGTCCTGCAATACCAAATCATGCCCCTGTATACCATAATGGTGTTACACACGTGTGACACAGTGATGAACTAGTGTCTATGGGACTTTATACACTAGTCCTGCTGTACCAAACCATGTCCCTGTATACCATGATGTGGTTACACACATATGAGTGATACAGGGACGAACTGATGTCGATGGGACTACACACACAAGTCCTGCTATATCAATCCATGTCCCTGTATACCATGATGTGGTTATACACATATGAGTGACACAGTGATGAACTGATGTCGATGGGACTATATACACAAGTCCTGCTATACCAAACCATGTCCCTGTATACCATGATGTGGTTACACACATATGAGTGACACCGTGAGGAACTGGTGTCTATGGGACTTTATACACTAGGCATGCTATACCAAACCATGCCCCTGTATACCATAATGTGGTTACACACGAATGGGTGACACCGTGAGGAACTGGTGTCTATAGGACTACGTACACAAGTCCTGCAATACCAAACCATGTCCCTGTATACTATGATTGTATTACACACATATGAAACAGTGATGAACTAGTGTCTATGGGACTTTATACACAAGTCATGCCATACCACACCATGTCCCTGTATACTATTATGGTGTTACACACATATGAGTGACACAGTGATGAACTGGGTAGGGTTGCACCAGCTGTTTGTAAGTTTTTTTCTTAAATTAAAATAAAAAGTCTACACTAGAGGCTTAGTAACTTGTCTTTGTCTTGGAACGCCATCATGATTTTACACATATATGAGTGACATAGTAATTAACTAGTGTCTATGGGATTTTATACACTAGTCCTGCTATATCAAACCATGTCCCTGTATACCATGATGGTGTTACACACATATGAGTGACACAGTGATGAACTGGGTAGGGTTGCACCAGCTGTTCGTAAGTTTTTTCTTAAATTCAAATGAAAAGTCCACACTAGAGGCTTAGTAACTTGTCTTTGTCTTGGAACACCGTCATGATATTACACACATATGAGTGACATAGTAATGCACTGTTGTCTATGGGACTGCATACACAAGTCCTGCTATATCAAACCATGTACCTCTATACCTTGATGGTGTTACACACATATGAGTGATGAACTGATGTCTATGAATGGATGGATGGATGGATGAATAGATGGATGAACAGATGGATGGATGGATGGAAAAAAAGACATGGATGGATGGATGGATGGATGGATGGACGGACGGATGGACAGATGGATGGAAAAAAAGACATGGATGGATGGATGGACAGATGGACAGATGGATGGATGAATGGATAGACAGATGGATGGATGGATGGATGGATGGATGGACAGATGGACGGACAGATGAACGGACGAATGGAAAAAAGACATATGGATGGATGGATGGATGGATGGATGGATGGATGGATGGATGGAGAAAAGACATATAGATGGATCGATGGACAGATGGAAAAAAGATTTATGGATGGATGGATGAATAAAAAGACATGGATAAAAAGGATGGATGAGCTGTAGTTAGAATCATAGTTCATGGTTGTGTTCTACTAAGCCCTATTCATATAGAACGTTCCAACATTTAACAAAAAAAGAAACATTAAAGCAATCTCTTTTACGTCTAATTTGCTTTCAAAGTACTTTTTGCAGTTCAATTTGAGCAATCATCATACTGACACTTGTGCTCCCTTCGTAGTGCACTTTGAAATCAGTTATGCCATGTTGAATTCAGCCGTGGCTCATGACAAAAGCTATTGGTGACCTTTGGAATGCAGAATGTACATTATGTCTCCAAAGCTTGGGAAAACAAAAATATATTGGCTACGTTAATGGTTTTAATTTATAGTAGCCTAGGCTATTTATTAAGAAATGTATGTACTGTATATGACATGGGCCTATAGGCTAGAACAGGGGTCACCAATCTCGGTCCTGGAGGGCCGGTGTCCCTGCAGAGTTTAGCTCCAACTTGCCTTAACACACCTGCCTGGATGTTTCAAGTATACCTAGTAAGACCTTGATTAGCTTGTTCAGGTGTGTTTGATTAGAGTTGGAGCTAAAATCTGTAGGGCACCGGCCCTCCAGGAACAAGTTTGGTGACCCCTGGGCTAGAACATTGCTGCAGCAGTGATATGAATGTGTCAAATTTGTAAAAGTAGACTATAATAAAAAAAACATAATAGACTACTTAAAAATTAAAAACTACCAAAAAAATTTATATATATATATATATATATATATATATATATATATATATATATATATATATATATATATATATATATATATATATATATACACACAGTTTAATTCAGAATTATTAGCCCCCCTGATTTATTAGCCCCCCTGTTTAATTTTTTTCCCAATTTCTGTTTAACAGAGAAGATTTTTTCAACACATTTCTGTACATAATAGTTTTAATAACTCATTTCTAATAACTGATTTATTTTCTCTTTGTCATGATGACAGTAAATAATATTTGACTCGATATTTTTCAAGACACTTCTATACAGCTTAAAGTGACATTTAAAAGCTTAACTAGGTTAATTAGGGTAACTAGTTTGTTCTGTAGACTATTGAAAAAGCTATAAGGGGCTAATAATTTTGACCTTAAAGTGGGTTTTAAAAAATTTAAAACTGCTTTTATTCCAGCCGAAATAAAACAAATAAGACTTTCTCCAGAAGAACAAATATTATCAGACATACTGTGAAAATTTCCTTGCTCTGTTAAACATCATTTGAGAAATATTTAAAAAAGAAAAAAAAATTCAAAGGGGGCTAATAATTCTGACTTCAACTGTGTATATATATATATATATATATATATATATATATATATATATATATATATATATATATATATATATATATATATATATATATATATATATATATATATATATATATATATATATATATATATATTCACATATACATACACAGTTGAAGTCAGAATTATTAGCCCCCGTTTATTTTTTTCCCAATTTCTGTTTAATGGAGGGAAGATTTATTCAACACATTTCTAAACATAATATTTTTAACAACTAATTTCTTATAACTCATGATGACAGTAAATAATATTTTATTAGATATTCCTAAAGACACTTCTATACAGCTTAAAGTGACATTTAAAGGCTTAACTAGGTTAATTAGGTTAACTAGGCAGGTTAGGGTAATTAGGCAAGTCATTGTATAATGATCGTTTGTTCTGTAGACGGAAAAAAATGCTTAAAGGGGCTAATAATTTTTACCTTAAAATGGTTTTTAAAAAATTAAAAATAATTTTATTATTATTAAGTTGGATATTGTTTTGTAATTTTATTTCTTAATAAGTAGCCTACTATAAATTACAATTATTAACGTGACAATTTATATATAACATTAGAATATGAGTATTTTTATATTCTATTAATATTCCATATTCTATTCTAAAGCATAAAATCACTTACAAATCTCTGTTTTGTAAGTGATTTTATGTTTTAGAATATATTATGGAATATTCTCAATAATATTCATAAAGGAAATACAGGCCGTATATGTGCCATTTATATATATTTCAATTAATATGATTAATATGGAAAACGAGTGCATGTTTTTTTCCAAGACTAATATTGGATTTTTTTGTTAAAATGCATGTGCATGTAAAGCAATAATTTTCACAAAGAAAAAAATTATGGGGATTTTCTTGAAAGTAGTTGCTAGTTCATCCCATTTAGAGCATCATTATGGACATTTTCCTTGCTCTGTTAAACAAAATTTCCTTGCTCTGTTAAACATCATCTGGGAAATAGTAAAATAATAATATTAATTCAAAGGGGGGCTAATAATTCTGACTTCAACTATGAATATATATATACATACATACATACATATATATATATATATACATACATATATATATATACATATATATATATGTATGTATGTATGTATGTATGTATGTATGTATGTATGTATGTATGTATGTATGTATGTATGTATGAATGAATGAATGAATGAATGAATGAATGAATGAATGAATGAATGAATGAATGAATGAATGAATGAATGAATGAATGTATGTATGTATGTATGTATGTATGTATGTATGTGTATATATATATATATATATATATATATATATATATTTTTTTTTTTATTATTATTAAGTAGGATATTGTTTTGTAATTTTATTTCTTAACAAGTAGCCTACTATAAATTACAATTATTAACGTGACAATTTATATATAACATTAGAATATGAGTATTTTCATATTCTATTAATATTCCATATTCTATTCTAAAGCATAAAATCACTTACAAATCTCTATTTTGTAAGTGATTTTATGTTTTAGAATATATTATGGAATATTCTCACTAATATTCATAAAGGAAATACAGGCCGTATATGTGCCGTTTATATATATTTCAATTAATTTGGAAAACGAGTGCATGTTTTTTTCCAAGACTAATATTGGATTTTTTTAAAAATGCGTGTGCATGTAAAGCAATAATTTGCACAAAGAAAAAAGTTATGGGGATTTTCTCCTGAAGGTAGTTGCTACTCCATCCCATTTAGAGCATCATTATGGACATTTTACTTTATAATTAATGTAGTTCAAATGATGAATCTGTGACAGAGCAAGTAAAGTTTTGGGAAACACTCGTCACTGTATCGTTCTTATACCAAACGATGCATTGTACTATGATTGTGCAGCCAAGAGTTACGTTGTTGTTTGGGAAATGCACCCCTGTGCTGTTGTGTTGGCATTTCAGTTACTGCAAACTGCCCATGCTGCATCATTGGAAAAAAAAATTATTACAATTTTGTTAAATGTGTTTGTAGTTGTGTAAAATAATGTGAAAAATTTAAAGTTATTAGTTTTGTAAAGCAGAGTGTCTTTTGATTTAGTTGGTTACCTCAGATGTAGGCTTATTAATTCGCATGTGATTCAAATGGTGTGGGACACAGAAGATAGACCCAAGCTATTTTGCCATGCTTGAAGCTTAGAGGTGGAATATAATTAAAGTTAGTTTCTGTGTGCACAGGAGGAACCACAAACCATACCTGTGTCTGCCAGAAAACAGGAGTTGGTGTGCGGTTAACGGTTAAATGTTGGAACAGTTCACTTAAAGTAATCTTATTTGCACCAAATCATGGAAATGGTCCACATATGAGTTGGTCACGTAGTGTATTTATGCATTTAATCACTCACTTTTCTGACACACATACTCTAAATGACCCTCAATAAGCAGATCTAATTTCTTATTTAAATACGTAATTCCAAATAGTATTAAAATACAAGTTAATGTTTAAATTTCAAAGGTATACAAATATGTATATGTACATGCAACATATATTTCAAAATTTATCAAAAACATTTCCAGGTTTTGATGAATAAACTACTACATGTTAATACTTTACATTTAAGTACATCAGTTCTTTTTTGACTTTTTAAGAACAGAGCCATTTTTGATACATTTTTAAAAGCACATGGAATCTACACTGTTGTGATGTCACAATTGCATTGCATTCATTGCATGTGTGAGATTGAGAGAGTGTATGGGTGTTTCCCAGTACTGAGTTGCGGCTGGAAGGGCATCTACTGTGTATAACATATGCCAGAGTAGTTGGTGGATCATTCCACTGTGGCAACCCCTGATAAATCAGTAACTAAGAAAAATGAATGAATGATTAAATAATAAAAATAAAGCTGCAAGTAGCGAAGAAAGAGACCTCCCTGTGGCAATGATTTGCAATGAAAGGGTGGCGCTATGACTGTGACTCAATATCGGAACATAGATGTCTTCAGGAGAGGAATCTCAGTTTGTGAATTTTCAGG
This sequence comes from Danio aesculapii, assembly GCF_903798145.1. NCBI lineage: Eukaryota > Metazoa > Chordata > Actinopteri > Cypriniformes > Danionidae > Danio > Danio aesculapii. Next base: position 59,306,039 of record NC_079436.1, on the reverse strand, counting down.
AAGATCAGACATTATGTGGCTGAGTTATAAGTACTTCCTCCTCAGTGGCGAAGCACTGAACTTTATCAGTCTGCCACGGACACGCCCTTTGGCGAAAACTATGGATCATCACAATTTATCATCACAAAGGCCTTTGGATTATACTAACAGAACTTGGATTCAATCTGATAAAATTGCTTGTAGGAGTTTGTTACAGTGTAAAACATTTCATTTAATGTAGCCAGCAGGTGGCGCTATAACTGTAACTGGATATTGGCATGTAAACGTGTTCAGGTCAGGACTGTTATCAAACACGTGAATTTTGAGGCAGATCGGATCATGCATGTCTGAGTTATAACAACTTCCTGTTTCGTGGTGAAACATCAAAGTTTGTGAGGTCACCACGGACACGCCCTTCCACGAAAACTCTGGATCTTCACAATTTAACATCGCCAAGGCCTTTAGATGACAAAAGCCAATTTTGGTGTCGATATGATAAAATCTCTAGGAGGAGTTTGTTAAAATACAATGCCTGGAAATGGCAAAACCTCCACTTTTTTGAAAAGGAATTTAAAAATATCCCACTTCCTGTTCACGTTTGGATTTCGCTCCAAGACACTTTTTTGTAGGTTTTGGCATGTTTGATTTGTGTGTTAATTTTCATATGTGTGCGTGAAATGTAGCTTGGGGGCTACTCTGTCAAACGCACATAGGTGGCGCTGTCGAGCCATTTTGCCACACTCACTTCCGAAGCCCATATCAAACGTAAATCTACACCACTTTTGGCGTGTGTACAAAGTTTTGTGAGTTTTCGAGCACGTTTAGACCCTTAAAAATGCTATTCATTAGAAAAGGGAAATTTCCTGGGAAATTGTAAACATCACATCATGGTTTAAGGGGACAGTTGTAAAATTTCCCGGGAAATTGTATTGTATGAAGACATCACATCATGGTTTAAGGGGACAGTTGTAAAATTTATACACATGCACATCATGGTATGTAGGGTCAATTTTTCAAATGCCTAAAAAACTAATAAGGGGCTTTATTAGGAGTCATAAAACAACATAGTGGGTCTCAGAATTACAGGGTCACGGAAGTGTCCCTCTATACCATGGTGACCCTGTAATGCTGGTGAGTAACCTGGTCTTTTGACCCTGTAAACCATGTATACAAGAACACACACACACACACACACACACACACACACACACACACACACACACACACACACACACACACACACACTACTGCGCTCAGTGTTTGACAGGTTTCAGTCACTCTGAACAAGCAGAGACAGAAAACACTCAGACAGAGGAGCAGCGCTGATGGAGACACACACACACCGATTCACACAAGCACACTGATTTATGCACACACACACACTGATTGACACAAACACACACTGATTTGTGCACACACACACACACACACACACACACACACACACACACAAAGATGCAAACTCATGCACAAACATGTACAATTAGGAGTGCATCACTAAAAGTGTTTTAAACACCCCCCCCCCCCCCCCTACAAATGCTGAACTGAAGCTCTAATGAAACACACGCACACACACACACACACACACACACGCCTACAACAGTTTTAATCTCCAAATCAGAATGAACAAGGAAAAAGCCTCTTAGTCAGACCTGCAGCTGCAGATCAACACAGAAGAACAGTTTAATGCAGGTGGAGGAGAATAAAGCAGAACAAACAGCGGATGTTGACTTTTAAGTGCACTATGATGACAGTGATGATCACTCCTGCTCGGCTTTAATGCTCTGTGAGCAAATAACATACACACAAACACTGAACACAGCATAGGTTACATTTCATACTGGGCCATTTACTCATTTACTATGATTAGTGTAATTATGTGCATTTACTGTACTATATGGTGTGTGTGTGTGTCTGTGTATGTCTGTGTGTGTGTGTGTGTGTGTGTGTGTGTGTGTGCGTGCATGCGTGTGTGTGTGTGAGTGTGCGTGTGCGTGTTTAAATAATTTTTTTTAAAAGAACAAAATAATAAATAATAATAATTAATATTATTATTTTTACATTTAAAATGAGTAAAAATGTATATAATAAACAAAAAAATTATTTTAAATAAAATGAATTAAAATAAATTAAATAATTTTTAAAAATGAAAAACTAATAATGATGGTAAACTAGGTTATTTAGCGCTATTAAAGAGTGGCATCTCTAAGCATTAAATATACACATGAAAAGCATGTTAAAAACAGACAACACAGCTCAGCTAAATGTGTATTTGCAGTATTTAATAATAAATGCTAAATAAAATATTCAAAGAACATAAAAAATAGAGCAACATTATAAGCCTGTCAAAGATTTTCATAAGTCCACTAATACAAATACTTAATAAATGAACACTTGGAAAAATAATCAGAGCTAACTAAATAACTAACTAACTAACTGCGTAAATAATTTAATAAATAAACAAATGACTAAATAAATAAAATTGACCAACTAAATAAACAAACAAACAAACTACAAAATAAATAAATAAATAAATAAAATAACTAATTACAAATTAAATAAATAAACTAATTACAAAATATATAAATAAATAAACGAACCAACTACAAAATAAATAAATATATAAATTAATTACAAAATAAATAAATAAATAAAATAAGTAATTACAAAATAATAAATTAATAAACTTATTACAAAATAAATAAATAAAGAAATAAAATAAGTAATTACAAAATAAATAAATTAATAAACTTATTACAAAATAAATTAATAAATAAATAAAATAAGTAATTACAAAATAAATAAATTAATAAACTTATTACAAAATAAATAAATAAATAAAATAACTAATTACAAAATAAATCAATTAACTTATTACAAAATATTAAAATAAATAAACGAACCAATTACAAAATAATAAACAAATTTACTAATTATAAAATAAACTAATTACAAAATAAATAAATTAATAAACTTATTATAAAATAAATAAATAAAATAACTAATTTCCAAAATAAATTAATGAATTAACTAATTACAAAATTAATAAATAAACTAATTATAAAATAAATAAATAATCAAACTAATTACAAAATAAAAAAATAAATAAAACTTACTACAAGAAACTTAATAAAATAACTAATTACAAAATAACCAAATTACTAAATAACTAAATAAATTAATAAATAAATAGATTAACTAATTACAAAATAAATAAATAAATAAATAAACTAATTACAAAATAAAGTAGCTAATTACAAAATGAATAAATAAAATAAATTATTACAAAATAAATAAATTAATTAAATAAATACAAAATAAATTAATAAAATAACTAATTACAAAAGAAATGAAACAACTAATTACAAAAGAAATAAATAAATAAATAAACTACTTACTAAATAAATAAATTATAAAATAAATAAATAATTTATTTACGCAGTTAGTTTATTTAGCTAGTTAGTTAGTTAGTTAGTTAGTTAGTTAGTTAGTTCTGATTATTTTTCCAAGTGTTCATTTATTAAATATTTTTATTAGTGGACTTATGAAAATCTTTGACTGGCTTATAATGCTGCTCTTTTATATAGATTATATTATTTACATTTACATTTAGTCATTTAGCAGACGCTTTTATCCAAAGCGATTTACAAATGAATTATATAAATAAATAATTTAACTAATTACAAAATAAATTATTTAATGAATGAATTAACTAAATAAACACTTACTGCCAGGGCTGGTAATATCCAAGTTGATATTTAGCCACACAATGTTGATGTTTCATAACATCATATGTTTTTACGAGGTGGGTCATAAAAACGCTCAACCCTCACAGAGGACCAGGACACACACTTATACACTACGGCCAATTTAGTTCATCTCTTCATGCGTTTGGACTGTGGGGGAAACCGGAGCACCCGGAGGAAACCCACACCAACACGAGGAGAACATGCAAACTCCACACAGAAACACCAACTGACCCAGCCGAGGCTCGAACCAGAGACCTTCTTGCTGTGAGGCGAAAGCATGACACCACTAAACCACCGTGCTGCTCCAAATATATAAACTAATTACAAAATAAATACATTAATTACAAAAATAAATAAATAAACTAAATACATTAAATAAACTAATAACATTAATCAATTAATAAACTAATGAACTAATTACAAAAGTAAATAAAACAAACTAAACTAACTGATTAAATTTCCATCTGATATAAAAGTAATATAACATACGCACACACATATACACACACAGCACACAGATTGTGTTAATTAGAGTGATGTTTACTCTCATATAATAATATTAAAGTATAATCATGTTCACTTCTGCTACTACACAGCTTATTCTCCGCGTACGAGTGGACGCAGCCATTTGAATCATTTTGGCTCGAGACTTCCGCTCTCATTCACTTCCATTCCATTCATTGCAGACTGATATTTTCTCATTAGATTATTCTGCGTTCTCTGTATTGTCATGCAAACACTTGTTTGTAGAGCGAGTAGTTTGACTGTTGTCTGCCGTTTATTATTCCTAGTCATTTCTCCCATTGGCAGCTGAATCGGAAGTTCTAAAACAATCGCAAAAACGAGCTTCTGCATTGAAGAATACGGTCAATACAGTGCATATTTACACACAGGAGAACTTATAAAGTACTTCATGAAGAATCAAGTTCAAAAACATGCATGAAAAAATCTGTATTTACAGCGTTTAATAATAAATGAGAAATAAAATATTCAACACCAATAAAACACAGAAAGAGTTAAACTTTCAAATCCTCTAACAAAACATATCGACAATAAACAAATGAAGCTAATCTCTCATATCCATCTGAAATGAACATCACATAACATGTGCAGCAGATACATATCAGAAAACCACACACAGACTGGGCTCATTATTGAGTGATGTTTATTCTCACTTATAATAATTACTGTAATTATACATGTATATATATACACACACACAGCAGCAATATGCTGTTTACAGTCTCCATCTCTAATTCCCAGTGTGTGTTATTTCAGATTTGCTTCATGCATTTACTGTGAAAGATCAGCAGACACGCGTCTATAAAGCACTGACCTGATTCTAAGCGTACAGTAATGATTGAACACACACACACACACACACACACACACACAATGACAGTGTTAATGTGCGCTGCTCGCCGGCTCTAATGCATTAATAAGCAGGAGAGACGTGTTAATGTGGCGAACACAGACATGCAGCGACAGTAATGGTGAATTTGCCCTGCGGATGTGTTTTCATATGGTGCACGTCCACACCTGCGCGCGCACACACGCACACACACACACACGCTGATTTTTGAGGACTCTCCATAGGCAAAATGTATTTTATAACCTGTGGTCAGGCGGCATGGTGGTACAGTTAGTAGCACTGTCACCTGACAGCAAGAAGGTCACTGGTTTGAGTCTCGGCTGGGTCAGTTGGTGTTTCTGTGGAGTTTGCATGTTCTCCCTGTGTTGGTGTGGGTTTCCTCTGGGTGCTCCGGTTTCCCCCACAGTCCAAACACATGCGCTGTAGGGGAAATGATCAGCTAAACTGGCCGTTATGTGTGTGAATGAGTGTGTATGGGTGATCCCCAGTTCTGGGTTGCAGCTGGAAGGGCATCCGCCGTGTAAAACATGATGGATAAGTTGGCGGTTCATTCCACGGTGGCGAGCCCAGATAAATAGGTGACTAAGCCGAAAAGAAAACTCTACACAGAAACACCAACTGACCCAGCTGGGACTCGAACCAGCGACCTTCTTGCTGTCAGGCGACAGTGCGACACCACTGAGCCACATAATATGTCCACTTTAAAGATAATAAAGTGATGTTGGTCTATTTTTTAAGTTTCTCTCTGCTACTGCGAGTGCATGAAAAGCCTCTGCTGCTGATATGATGCTAAATAATAAATCTGTGAATAAATAAGTAAATAAGCCGCTCAGCTGAGCTGTGAACTTTATGAACTATATACAGGAACAGTTCGGTGTTCTCACAAGCTGCTTAAACTTCTCTAACGAATTTACTAAATATTTGATCAGGGTTTACTCTTTAAAGTGCCGTGAAGAGCTTTGAAACCTCTTATGACTGATGGACAGACGGCTGCTTCTCACTCAGGGCTGCTGTTTATGCTAATGATGGAGAGATGATGGGCACTAGTGGGCGGGGCTTTCCCCCTCTGATGACACGTACAAAGAGAGAATGTCAATCAAAGTGTTTCTGATTAGAACAAACACAATTAATTCATGTTCATATATATATATATATATATATAGGCAAGTTATTGTATAATGATGGTTTGTTCTGTAGGCTATCGAAAAATATATAACTTAAAGGGCTAATAATATTGACCTTAAAATGGTGTTTAACAATTAAAAACTGCTTTTATTCTAGCCGAAATAAAACAAATAAAACTTTCTCCAGAAGAAAAAATATTATCAGACACACTGTGAACATTTCCTTCCTCGCTGTACACACACACACACACACATACATATATATATATATATATATATACATATACATATATATATATATATATATATACACACACACTAGGCATGGGACGATAACTGTTTTCAAGGTTTACAGCTGTGATATAAACTTGGTTATATCGTTCCTTTATGTCAGGGGTGTCCAAACTTTTTCATATGAAGGGTCAAAAATCAAACATCATTATGAGCCTGGGCTGAAGGTAAATATCAAACTATATTACATTCAAGCTTTCATGCGTAATTTATTTCCTAATACTTATACTATTTCAATTGTAACTTACTGCAAATAAACAGATCACATTTACACCACAGTGGAGTTACATGCTGCTCTAGTCAAGCAGAATCTGCCTTTGACTTGACTTGCTCACCAAAGTTTCTGCACTGTCAGGTAACAGTGTGTACAAACGAAATCAGATTCATTTACACCATTTAACTGCAACATTTAATTTTAGATAGCTTTTAACAATAAAAGGGTTTTATTAAATTTGAGTTAAATAAAATCTCGAAACATCGTCATCATTCTCCCTCTCTTCACTTTTACAACTATTTTATTTAGTTTATGGCAACAGTATCTCCAGCTGAAAAGGACCCTCCACATCAAACCCACTGCTCTAAAATATTAGAACAGTTCCTCAAAATAAAATATATTGTGTTCAATGGGGGAACATGTTGTTTAAAAAGAATATATATGAGCAGGAATCACAATACTGTGATATTTATATCCAAGATTATCATACCATCAGAATCTTATACCAGCCCATGCCTAATATATATATATATATATATATATATATATATGTGTGTGTGTGTGTGTGTGTGTGTGTGTGTGTGTGTGTGTGTGTGTGTGTGTGTGTGTGTGTATGTGTATGTGTGTATGAGGTCTGCCTGTTATGTCTGTGTTGGCACGAAGCCGTTCCCTCTCCAAGCTCCAAACTGTAAATCGTGATGTGTCATGAAGTCTGTGGGCAGATTCTGCAGTCGAGCTGATGAGAAGTCCAGAATCATCTTCATCATCATCATCATCATTGGATTGTCTTCTTCGTTGCCCATTGCAGGTCAATTTTCCTCATTATCATCTTCATCATATGTATCCTTCTCTTCATCATTAGCATCCTCATCTTATTTGTTTTCTTCATCATCATCATCTTTATCATAATAACCATCATCATCTTCATATTCTTCTTCATCATCACCATCATCACCTTGACCATCATCATCTTCATCATGATCTTCACCATCATCATCTACACCATCATCATCTTCATCATCATCATCTTCTTCACCATCATTATCTTCACCATCATCATCATTATCTTGACCATCATCATCATCTTCATCATAATCATCTTCATCATCTTCACCATCATTATCATCATCATCATCACCAACTTCATCATTATCATCTTCATCATCATCATCTTCACCATCATCATTATCTTCACCATCATTATCATCATCATCATCACCAACTTCATCATTATCATCTTCATCATCATCACCTTCGCCATCATCATCTTCACCATCATCTTCATCATCATCATCTTCTTCATCCTCGTCTTTATCATGCCAGCTTCATCATCAGTAGATCGTCCTCTTCCTCGCCTACTGCAGGTCAATCTTTATCATCTCTGCCAAACTTCACCTCCCACATTATGATATTTACAGTAATTTAACCACACACACAAACACACACACACACACACCACGGGCCTCGTTTCACATGAAAGCTGCATTATTTCAATTATCTGGCAACCCTCAGCCGCGGCTCATTAACACACACAGCCCAGAGCGGCAGAAATAAACCGTTTTTTTTTTCACACCTTCCTCCGAACCATGCCGGAAGGACCGAACAGAAGACCTCGGGAAATCTATTTAACAGAGAACCAGCTCTCCTGCGGGTCAGAGAAAACTCCAGCCTTCATCAGACAAACACTGAGTCACACAGCATTCATTATTAACACCACATTAGAGGAATAACTGACATCTCCATATCAGAACCTGAATCTTTATTCTCTTTATCTTTAATGTGTGTCCTTATAAGAGCAAATCTCACCTGTCTAAAACAACAACAGTAGCAGGAAGAGATACAGCAGCTAATTAAATACACTTTTAGCATTATTTTATTTTACTGTGCTACACATTGCGATACCGAGTCTCATTTTATGATGAAATTAAATGAATAGTTCAACCAAAAGCAAAAACTCAGTCGTCATTTCCTCCCTCTTTTCATTGCTTCAAGCCTGTTTGAGTTTCTTTCTTCTGCTGAACACAAAATAAGATGTTTTATGATGACGTTTTGATCATTTAATGTACACACACTGAATAATCTGATGTAAAATAATAACCATCATCTCATGTAATCTTTATAAAATTACAAATATTTGTTTTGCAATTAATTGCTTATAATTTGTTATTATAATAATAATAAATAAATAAATAAATAAATACTGGGTGATATGACTAAAAAAAGTTCATGTCACATTATAAGTCATATCATATCTTGATTCTAATATACACTTACCGGCCACTTTATTAGGTACACCTTACTAGTACCGGGTTGGACCCCATTTTGCCCTCAGAACTGTGCTTATTTGAGTTACTGTTGCCTTTCTATCAGCTGGAACCAGTCTGGCCATTCTCCTCTGACCTCTGGCATCAACAAGGCATTTGCGCCCACAGAACTGCCGCTCACTGGAGATTTCCTCTTTGTCGGACCATTCTCTGTAAACCCTAGAGACGGTTGTGCGTGAAAATCCCAGTAGATCAGCAGTTTCTGAAATACTCAGAGCAGCCCATCTGACAGCAACAACCATGCCACGTTCAAAGTCACTTAAATCCCCTTTCTTCCGTATTCTGATACTCGCTTTGAACTGCAGCAGATCGTCTTGACCATGTCTACATGCCTGAATGCATTGAGCTGCTGCCATGTGATTGGCTGATTAGAAATGTGCGTTAACGAGCAGTTAGACAGGTGTACCTAATAAAGTGGCCGGTGAATGTATATATCACAGTATATGTAAACATTTCTGTATATTCAGTCTATTAATAATTTATAAATATATCAACCACATGTAAAGCAATATTTATATAGATAGTCATATTAGACTAGATATTCTTCAAGACACTAGTATTCAGCTTAAAGTGACATTTAAAGGCTTCACTAGGGTAATTAGGGTAAAGTTAGGGTAATTAGGCAAGTCATTGTATAACAGTGGTTTATTCTGGAGACAATCCAACACTAATATTGCTGAAGGGGGCTAATAATATTGACCTTAAAATGGGTTTAAAACTATTATAAACTGCTTTTATTCTAGCCGAAATAAAACAAATAAGACTTTCTCCAGAAGAAATAATATTAGAGGAAATACTGTGAGAAATTCCTGAATCTGTTCAACATCATTTGGGAAATATCTGAAGAAGAATAAATCTTTAACAGCAGGGTGAATAATGTTGCCCTCAACTATATAAATATCTTGAGATATCAGCCTCAGTGCTGTGAGTGCAGATTTCAGATATGGACGCTGAAAGGATATCTTGTGCATCTCTAATCTGGATCTTCTTCAGAATGTTAACCGCTGTAAACACAATCCACTGCATAACAAGTTGTTGTTTTTCTCCGTGGTCGAGCGTTTATTATGGGATGCGAAATTACTCGAGCAGCGCTGCCGAAATCCCTCGCGCTTGTACTTACATCTGTTTTCCCTCTCCGGCTTCCTTCTCGCGGTTTGTTTCCCTAAAATACTCCTCTGCTGTATCATTTGTCTTCACAAACACACACACACTCTCATGGATCGGCTCCAAACCCTGCGCGCTCAGCCTGCATGTAAAAGCTCCTCAACACATTCAGATGCCGAACACACAGGCCAATCACAATCTATATTTTGGTCTCGTTTTGGAGCAAAATAACGATAAAAAAACTGCCTGCATAATAATTATGAAAGTGGAGCGCTTTAATCCTCATCATCTGCATTCTGCATGCAAAGAAACCTTATTTTTTATAAATGTGACCTTGGAAAACAAAATTAGAAGTCAATTTTATTTAAATTGAGATTATGCATCATCTAAAGCTGAATATACAGGCTTCATATTGATTTATGAAGTTTATTAATAAAGTTATTTCGAGAGTATCATGTGCTTATGATTGTCCACAGCTGGTCCTGCATTAGCCAACACATGATTCACCAATCAGACAATTCCTTAGTCACTATAAATAACCAGAGTTTCTTACCTCAGTATCATCATCTTGCAGAATCCCCCCTCCCACCCCTACTCCACCCTCCTTTGTTTAGATTGGGCGACACGGCGGCTCAGTGGTTATCACTGTCACCTCACCACAGGAATGTCACTGGTTAAAATTCCTTACTGGACCAGTCGACATTTCTGTGTGGAGTTTGCATGTTCTCTCCGTGCTTGCGTAGGTTTCCCCCGGGAGCTCCGGTTTCCCCCACAGTCCATAAAACATGCAAAGTAAATTGAAGATACCAAACTGACATCATTGCCAAGCTCTTAGTAAGCCGTATATCTCTATTTAACCATTCCTATATCTGTCATTAGCCAGAAATAAGTCAAGGAGTTCATCGGTGGTGGCACTGTAAGAATCCTCATTCATCTACATTCCCCGGCCACTTTATTAGGTACACCTTACTAGTACTGGGTCCTTAACCCTCCGTGTCAGAGACTCAACAAGCTACTGGAAATATTCCTCAGAGATTTTGCTCCATATTGACATGATAGCATCACACAGTTGCTGCAGATTTGTCGGCTGCACATCCATGATGCCAATCTCCTGTTCCACCACATCCCAAAGGTGCTCTATTGGATTGAGCTCTGGTGACTGTGGAGGCCATTTGAGTACAGTGAACTCATTGTCATGTTCAAGAAACCAGTCTGAGATGATTCAGGCTTTATGACATGGTGCGTTATCCTGCTGGAAGTAGCCATCCGAAGATGGAGACACTGTGCTCATAAAGGGATGGACATGGTCAGAACAATACTCAGGTAGGCTGTGGCGTTGACACCATGCTCAATTGGTACTAATGGACCCAAAGAAAATCTCCCCCACACCATTACACCACCACCACCAGCCTGAACCGCTGATACAAGGCAGGATGGATCCATGCTTTCATGTTGTTGAGGCCAAATTGTGAGCCGAGCATCCGAATGTGGCAGCAGAAATGGAGACTCATCAGACCAGGCAACGTTTCTCCAATCTTCTATTGTCCAGTTTTGGTGAGCCTGTGTGAATTGTAGCCTCAGTTTCCTGTTCTTAGCTGACAGGAGCGGCACCCGGTGTGGTCTTCTGCTGCTGTAGCCCATCCGCCTCAAGGTTGGACGTGTTGTGTGTTCAGAGATGCTCTCCTGCAGACCTCGGTTGTAACGAGTGCTTATTTGAGTTACTGTTGCCTTTCTATCAGCTGGAACCAGTCTGGCCATTCTCCTGGCACCAACAACCATGCCACGTTCAAAGTCACTTAAATCCCCTTTCTTCCTCGCTTTGAACTGCAGCAGATCGTCTTGACCATGTCTACATGCCTAAATGCATCGATTTGCTGCCATGTGATTGGCTGATTAGAAATTTGTGTTAACGAGCAGTTGGACAGGTGTACCTAATAAAGTGGCCAGTAAGTGTATAAGCCATATCATCACATAGGCTAAGAAGTACTGCGGCAAACCTTTGTCAGGTACCACATTACGTAGTTACATCCACAAATGTCAGTTTAAACTGTAATGTGGCAAAAGAAAACCCTATGTTAACAGTGTCCCGAGGCGCCGTTGACTTCTCTCAACATTTAGGGTGTACCATTACACAGTGGAAAGGTGTACTGTGGTACCTTTATATATCAGGGATCACCACAGTGGAATGAACCACCAGCTATTCCAGCATATGTTTTACACAGCAGATGCTCTTCCAGCTGCAACCCAATACTGGGAAACACCCATCCACACACACACTCATACAC
>NC_079436.1:59278597-59291097 GCF_903798145.1 Danio aesculapii | reverse complement strand
GTTAGTTTGAGTGTGTGCGTGTGTTTTAGTTTGAGTGTGTGCGTGTTTTAGTTTGAGTGTGTGTGTGTTTTAGTTTGAGTGTGTGCGTGTTTTAGTTTGAGTGTGCGCGTGTTTTAGTTTGAGTGTGTGCGTGTTTTAGTTTGAGTGTGTGCGTGTTTTAGTTTGAGTGTGTGCGTGTGTTTTAGTTTGAGTGTGTGCATGTTTTAGTTTGAGTGTGCGTGTGTTTTAGTTTGAGTGTTTTAGTTTGAGTGTGTGCGTGTGTTTTAGTTTGAGTGTGCGTGTGTTTTAGTTTGAGTGTGTGCGTGTGTTTTAGTTTGAGTGTATGTGTGTATGTGTTTGTTTTAGTTTGAGTGTGTGCGTGTTTTAGTTTGAGTGTGTGTGCGTATGTGTGTGTTTAAGTTTGAGTGTGTGTGTGTGTGTGTTTTAGTTTGAGTGTGTGCGTGTTGTAGTTTGAGTGTGTGTGTGTGTGTGTGTGTGTGTGAGTGCGCTTTCAGATAATAAACTGCTCAGATTAAGTGAACTAATTTATCAGGTGGAATCAGCCACAGTGGAATAACCGGCAACTATTTTAGCATATGCTTTACACAGCGGACACACACACACACACACACACACTCAAACACTACGGCCAATTTAGTTGATCAATTCCCCTATAGTGCATGTGTTTGGACTGTGGGGGAAACCGGAGCACCCAGAGGAAACCCACACCAACACGAGGAGAACATGCTGGAATAGTTGGTGGTTCATTCCGCCGTGGTGACCCCTGATGAACAAAGGGACTAAGCCGAAGGATGAATAAATGAGGGTTAAAGTCAAGAAAAAGCTCTAGAGAGTAAAAGTGAATTTGTTTTCCATCAGAAACGCAGCACATCAGGTTATACGAGGCGTCAGTATGAAGCGCAGGATTAATCTGCAGCAACTGTGAAGCACAACTGCTCTGGAAATGTCTAATATTACCCAACAGTTGGTCAGATAAATATATGTACTGCAGGCCACATATGCTGCTGCGCCCACATATTTATCTGTCTTTAAAAGTTTCCATATGAACTGCCTGAGTGTGTGTGTGTGTGTGTGTGTGTGTGTGTGTGTGTGTGTGTGTGTGTGTGTGTGTGTGTGTGTGTGTGTGTGTCATTAATCACTGACAGATGTATTTTATTTGATTGTATTAATATTGCGCTGCAGGTGCTGTGGTCTCCAGAGCTCTCAGATATTTAATTTCATTCTCCAACGGCGCAGAGAAACATCCTGCTCTTCATCACCTCTTAACTGGGTCTGTAAGCCACTGAAACAGGAGCCCACCGAGGGCCCAATAAAAGCAAATAATTAAATGAATAAATAAAGCTCAGTTCAGATAACGGCTATAGAGGCGTCCGTCTGCAACCCCCCAAATAAAGTCAAGAGTGTGTGAAACTCAGAGAGCTCATAACTATTTATTGCATCTTATGACCTTGAACGGTTCGAAAGTAATAAAAGTTATTATTATTATTATGATTATTATTATTATTATTATTAACCATCAGACACCTCTGTAGATTATTTTCATTTACATTCCAATCACACGCACCAAACTTTACACTTTTATTCCGTCTACATTCCGATCACACGCACCAAACTTTACACTTTTATTCTGTCTATATTCTGATCACACGCACCAAACTTTACACTTTTATTCCGTTTACATTCCGATCACACGCACCAAACTTTACACTTTTATTCCGTTTACATTCCGATCACACGCACCAAACTTTACACTTTTATTCCGTCTACATTCCGATCACACGCACCAAACTTTACACTTTTATTCTGTCTACATTCAGATCACACGCACCAAACTTTACACTTTTATTCCGTCTACATTCTGATCACACGCACCAAACTTTACACTTTTATTCCGTCTACATTCTGATCACACGCACCAAACTTTACACTTTTATTCTGTCTATATTCTGATCACACGCACCAAACTTTACACTTATATTCCGTCTACATTCCGATCACACGCACCAAACTTTACACTTTTATTCCGTTTACATTCCGATCACACGCACCAAACTTTACACTTTTATTCCGTCTACATTCCGATCACACGCACCAAACTTTACACTTTTATTCTGTCTACATTCAGATCACACGCACCAAACTTTACACTTTTATTCCGTCTACATTCTGATCACACGCACCAAACTTTACACTTTTATTCCGTCTATATTCTGATCACACGCACCAAACTTTACACTTTTATTCCGTCTACATTCCGATCACACGCACCAAACTTTACACTTTTATTCCGTCTGCATTCCGATCACACGCACCAAACTTTACACTTTTATTCCGTTTACATTCCGATCACACGCACCAAACTTTACACTTTTATTCCGTCTACATTCCGATCACACGCACCAAACTTTACACTTTTATTCCGTTTACATTCCGATCACACGCACCAAACTTTACACTTTTATTCCGTTTACATTCCGATCACACGCACCAAACTTTACACTTTTATTCCGTCTACATTCCGATCACACGCACCAAACTTTACACTTTTATTCCGTCTACATTCAGATCACACGCACCAAACTTTACACTTTTATTCCGTTTACATTCCGATCACACGCACCAAACTTTACACTTTTATTCCGTTTACATTCCGATCACACGCACCAAACTTTACACTTTTATTCCGTCTACATTCCGATCACACGCACCAAACTTTACACTTTTATTCCGTCTACATTCTGATCACACGCACCAAACTTTACACTTTTATTCCGTCTACATTCTGATCACACGCACCAAACTTTACACTTTTATTCCGTCTACATTCCGATCACACGCACCAAACTTTACACTTTTATTCCGTCTACATTCAGATCACACGCACCGAACTTTACACTTTTATTCCATCTACATTCAGATCACACGCACCGAACTTTACACTTTTATTCCGTCTACATTCCGATCACACGCACCGAACTTTACACTTTTATTCTGTCTACATTCCGATTACACGCACCAAACTTTACACTTTTATTCCGTCTACATTCTGATCACACGCACCAAACTTTACACTTTACACCAAACTTTACACTTTTATTATAGACGTACTTAAAAATGTGATTTAAAAAGGGTCTTTGTTGTTATTATAATTCCTTTGTTGTTGTTTTTTGTTTTGTGTCCTTGTACACCACCTGACAAAAGTCTTGTCGCCTATCTTGAGTTTTATGAACAGCCAATACTAACTCCACTTCTAGTTGATCATTTGGTATCAGAAGTGGCTTATATGAAAGGCAAAAGCCTCTAGATTACACTTATGGGCAGCACAAATGTCTTGATACCTCAGGCTGTTGATGTTGATCATCCACTCTGCACGCCCCCATACCTAATGTAACCCCAAACCATGATTTCCCCTTCACCAAACTTGACAGATTTCTGTGAGAATCTTGGCTCCATGCTGGTTCCAGTAGGTCTTCTGCAGTATTGGTGATGATTGATGCAGATCAACAGATGATTCAGCAGAGAAATCCACCTTCTGACACTTTCACACATGATCTACTGGAAGTCGAGTTATTATTTGATGCTCTTACAACTGGGATCTACCACAAGACTGCCAGGGAGTGTATATATTTTCACTTCTGTACTTTTAATATGTTTGTAAATCCCTTTGAGAAGCTACTTTTATAGGGGTTTCAGTATTATTATTAATATTACTATTATTATTATTGTTATTATTATTACCCTTTTTAAACATATCAGTTCCACAAACAGACACTACAGCAGTCAGTAGGCATATCATAAGCCAAACATTTGCAGTCTTCATGAAACTCCTGCTCTTCATGTCTCCTCCATCAGTCACACCAGGACCAAAGCCATTATTGTCCATTAGTTATCGGCTGTAAATAATGCCAGGTCCTGCTATCCCTCTGTAAAGCTCCATCTCAGCGTGATTTCAGCCCTCGTCTTTAACGAACACAACAGAAGCGCACATGATCAGTGTGTGTTATTGAAGCATCACAGAAGGCCGGTCAGCGTGAGTAAGACCTGCTGTTGTTTTTGTGAGGGTAAAAGTCAGACGTGACAGAAACACACACACACACACACACACACTCATTACAGCGTCCAGATCAGCAGCGCAGGTGGAGGAGAAAAACACCAGCGTCATCTCTGAGTGTCTGCAGCATACGCTCGCTCTGACACACACTCACACCTGCAGCACACACACCCACATACACACGCCTACAGGTCACATGACCACCCACACACGCCTACAAATCACATGACCAGCTGCACCTGTTACAGGTCACATGACCACACACACAACCACTGCATGCCTACAGATCACATAACCACACAAACACACGCCCACTGCTCCAGGTCACATGACCACACACACGCCTACAGGTCACATGACCACGCACGCATCTCATTGTCGCATGACCACACACATGCAAGTCACATGACCAATACTGCTGCATACCTACAGGTAACATGACCAGACGGCTATGCCCACTGCAGGTCTGCAGATCATTAGACGACATGACCACGCCCACCGTACACTTACAGGACATGACCACACCCACTGCAGGCCTACAGGTCACATGACCACATGATCACGCCCACTACTCCCTTACAGGTTACATGATCATGCACACATGCCTACAGGTCACATGACCACACACTGCATGCTTACAGGTCACATGACCACACACTGCATGCTTACAGGTCACATGACTCCACACACTTTGTCTTACATATATATATATATATATATATATATATATATATATATATATATATATGAATAAATACATATACACACACACACACACACACACATACTAGTCATTTTGCACAGCCATAAATGTAATCCTTATATTTTGCAACATCACCAAATAACTTATCTAGAAATGAGTTGCAACGAGCAAATCTAAAACTATACACATTTAATTTGTCTATATAATATATCATCATCATCTTGCACAGCCGTAATGAATGTAATACATTTCCTACATTTTACGAATGCAATGTCGCAACGACCATAATCTAAAACTATACACATTTAATTTTGTCTATATAATATATATATATAATATATGTCATATTGGACAGCCATAATAAATGTAATCAATATATATTGCGACATGACAAAAAAAATTCATCTACATGTTTCAACAAGCATAATATGAAACTATACACTTTATTTTGTCTATATATATATATATATAGCATCATATTGCACAGCCATAATAAATGTAATCAACACATTTAGCACAAAATAATTTATCTATAAATGTGCTGCAATGTGCAAAATGTGAAACTCTACACGTTTTATTTTGTCTATATAATATATAATCAGATTGCACAGCCATAATATATGTAAGACATTTTCTAACACCACAAAAAATGTATTAATAAACGCAGTGTCACAACAAGCATAATCTGAAACTATACACTTTTTATTTTGTCTATATAATATATAGAGTCATATTGCACAGACATAATAAAATGTAATATATTTTGCAACACAAAAAATGTATCTATAAACGTGGTGTCGCAACAAACATATGAAACTATACATTATTATTTTGTCTATATAACATATATCGTCATATTCACAGCCATAATGTTATCAATACAATTTGCAACATCACAAAATATTTCATCTACGCGTTTCAACAAGCAAAATCTGAAACTATACAGTTTTTATTTGGTCTATATATCATCATCACTATACTGCACAACCATAATAAATGTAATCCTTATTTTTGGTGACATCACAAAATAATTCATCTATAAATGTGTTGCAATGTGCAAAATCTGAAACTCTACACTTTTAATTTGTCTATATAATATATCAAAAAATGCATCTATAAACGTGCTGTCGCAACAAGCATATGAAACTATACATTTTTATTTTGTTTATATATCGTGGCGACGCAGTGGTGCAGTAGGGAGTGCTGTCGCCCCACAGCAAGAAGGTTGCTGGTTCAAGCCTCGGCTGGGTCGATTGGCGTTTCTGTGTGGAGTTTGCATGTGTGTGTATGGATGTTTCCCAGTGATGGGTTGCAGCTGGAAGGGCATCCGCTGCATAAAACAAATGCTGGATAAGCTGGCGGTTCATTCCGCTGTGGCGACCCCAGATAAATAAGGGGACTAAGCCGAAAAGAAAATGAATGAACATATATCGTCATATTGCACAACCATAATGTAATCAATACAATTTGCAAAATAATTCATCACAAAATAATTCATCTACGCGTTTCAATGAGCAAAATCTGAAACTCTACACTTTTTATTTTGTCTATATAATATATATCATCATATTGCACAGCCATAATGAATGTACCCCCCCCCCACAAATCACGATTTGTCCCTAAAAATGTTCAAATGGAGGAAAACACGTGCTCATGTTCAGTCTTAAACTCCACACAGACTCAGTGTCAGTCTGTTAATGACTCACTTATAATGTCTCCGCACGTCTCTCTTTAACATCAGAAAGAGAGAAAGAGCACGCGCTTGAGGTTTCAGCAGAACTTCTGACAGTTCAGAGCCTTTTTTTCTCTCTTTCTCTCGTCTGACGGGTTGCTAGCGTAGCGGCAGTAATCAGCCGGCGGACAGACTCTGAGTGACGGACTTACGAGCCAGTTTCGGGCTGAATTAAAGCTCCAGTCGGTGTCAATCAGACGGGCTCGAATCTCGGGCCCTGAGGCACTCCACGCCATCAATCATTGCACTATTGGAAGACCTGAACGCCTGTTATATTTATACGCTGCGTTCAGGAATTACCCAGCGCTAATCGATGCTAGCTGGAGCGCTGCGCTGAGACGAGGGATGTTTATAAATCACACGGATGCTAAAGAGCTGCAGTCGAGTCTGACTGACGGACGGACGGAGGAATACTATTGGTTTACTGATCTGACTCCAATACACACACACACACACACACACACACACACACACACACACACACACACACACACACACACACAAACACACACACAGTTTCACATTCATGCACAAACACACACATACACAGTTTCACATTTTTCTATATGGGCACACACATATAGCTTCACACACACACACGTTTACATACATAAAAACACTCAAACATATATATACACACACACACACACACACACACACACACACACACACACACACACACACGCACACACAATAATAAAAACACAAACCTACCTACACACACACACACACACACACACACACACACACACACACACACACACATCCACCAATAAAAACACTCAAACATACACACCAACACAAGCACGCATACATACACAGTTTCACATTTATACATAAACGCACACACATAGCTTCACATTCATACACACACACACCCTTTCACGTTTATACATAAACACAGTTTCACATTAATATACAAACACACACACATACACACACATATACACATTCACCTACACACACAAACCCATTCATACAAACACACACACACACAATTTCACATGCTCACTCACACACACTCATATATGAATACACACATGCACAAACACGCACACATTCATATACACACCCACACACTTCATGTACATGCATACAGACATACACACACACACACACACACACACACTGTTCACATACATACACACACTTCATACACATACAGTATACACTCATATACATTCACAGACATTCACAAACACAAATTCACAATTTCCCATACATACATAAACCCACAAACGCACACACACACACATACTGTACATATACATACACAGAAACACACTTATACATTCACAACACACATAAATATACACATTCATGTGTACACACACACACACAGTTTCACATTCATACACAAACACACACTCATATACATATTCACAATTTTACATATAGACATTCACATATATATATATATATATATATATATATATATATATATATATATATATATATATATATATATATATATATATATATATATATATATATATATATATATATATATATATATATACATACACACACACACACACATTCACATATATATATATACACACACACACACACACACACAAGCAAATTCACATTTACTCACATACACACACACACACACTGAACGTTCACACATGTGTTTTCTGAAACACTAGACTCAAGAGTGAACATTAATGACAAGATAAACAAAACAACAAATATTCAGTCCAAAAACATTGACAGAATCTTGAAGCAACGTTCTGGAAACGCTCCGTGTTTGCTGAAGCCAAGGAGAGATTATTTATAGCACATTTCATACACAACGGTAATTCAAAAGTGCTTATAAAGAAAGAGGATTAAAGAGAATCATAACATAACCACCAAATCAGTCTGAGAAGAAAACAACAACTGAGAAATAAACAGATTAAAGACAGACTGATTACAGAGAATAACAGCAGAAGAGACCAGCCGGACACTGCGCTCATCTGATACACACACACACAGCGACACGGAGTCTTTATTAGTCATGCTTATATATTAATAATTCATTTTCCTTCAGCTTAGTCCCTTTATTTATCAGGGGTCAGAATGAACCACACACTAATCCAGCTTATGTTTTACACAGTGGATGCCCTTCCAGCTGCAACCCATCACTGGGAAACACCCATACATACACTCATACACTACGGCCAATTAAGTTAATCAATTCCCCTATAGCACATGTGTTTGGACTGTGGGGGAAACCGGAGCACCTGGAGGAAACCCACACCAACACGGAGAGAACATGCAAACTCCACACAGAAACACACACTGACCCAGCTGATGCTCGAACCAGCGACCTTCCTTCTGTGAGGCCACAGTGCCGCCCTTATTAATAATAATAATAACAATAATAAATAAATAAAAATGTTGACGTTTGAGTCATTGCTATGAATAAACCTAATGTTGTGTTCATTTTTTTATTACATTTAAATTATTTAGTTTAACCCAATGGTTGGGTTTGTCCACATTTGACCCATTGTTGAGTTACAACAACCCAGCATTTTTTTACAGTGTAAAGTCAGGACTATTTTATGCAGCAGACAATGGTAACTATGGCCATGGTAACTATAAAAATGTGACCCAACATTGGGTCAAATATGAACAAACCTAACGGTGGGTTTTTATTTTTTTTACTCAACAGATGTGTTTGTCCATATTTAACCCAACAAAGCATATATTCTAAAATAATGCTGGGTTGCTGTAACCCAACATCCGGGTTAAATATAAACAAACATAACGTTCGGGTAAGTTTCATTCATTTTCCTTAACTTAGTCCCTTTATTCATCCGTCAACTGACCCAGCCAGGACTCGAACCAATGACTTTCTTGCTCTGAGGCCACTATGCCACCATTATAATTATTAATAATAAAACTGTTTTTGACATTTGAGTTTAGTTCATTTTTCAATTATATTTAAATTACACATTTTAACCCAGGGCTTGGGTTTATCCACATTTGACCCTATGATGTGTTACAACAAGCCAGTATTTTTTACAGGGTAAAATCAGGACTGTTTAATGCAGCAGATCAGTTATGTGGCCATGGTTTGGATAGAAAAGTGACCCAACACTGGGACAAAGCTGAACAAATCTAAGGTTTGGTTATTTTATTAATTTAAATATAAACATAATGTTGGGGTAATTTTCATTCATTCAATTTCTTTCAGCTTAGTCCCTTTATTCATCAGGGGTCGCCACAGTGGGATGAACCGCCAACTATTCCAGCATTTGCTTTAAGCAACGGATGCCCTTCCAGCTGCAACCCAGTACTGGGAAACACCCATACACACTCATTCTCTCACACACATACACTATGGACAATTGAGTTCATCAATTCCCCTATAGCACATGTGTTTGGACTGTGGGGGAAACCAGAGCACCCGGAGGAAACCCACACCAACACGAGGAGAACATGCAAACTCCACACAGAAACACCAACTGACCCAGCCAGGACTCGAACCAGTGACCTTCTTGCTGTGAGGTCACCGTGCCGCCCTTATTAATAATAATAAATAATAATACATTTTTAAAAATTTGATTTTTGAGTCGTTGCTATGGATAAACCTAATGTTGTGTTAATTTTAAATTACACATTTTAACCCAATGGTTGGGTTTGTCCACATTTGACCCAATTTTGAGTTTTTTTTTTACAGTGTAAAATCATTATTAGTTAATGCAGCAGATCAGTTATGTGGCCATGGTAACCATAGAAAAGTGACCCAACATTGGCTCAAATATGAACAAACTTAACATCGAGTTATTATTTTTTAACTCAACAGAGGTGTTTGTCCATATTTAACCCAACGAAGTGTAAATTCTAAAAAAAAATAGCTGGGTTGCTGTAACCCAACATTTGGGTTAAATATAAAATAAACATAACGATCGGGTAATTTTCATTCATTTTCCTTCAGCTTAGTCCCTTTACTCATCAGGGGTCGCAACAGCGGAATGAACCACCAACTACTCCAACATGTGTTTTAAGCAATGGATGCCCTTCCAGCTGCAACTCATCACTGGGAAACAACCATACACACACACACTCATTCACGACGGCCAGTTTAGTTGATCAATTCCCCTATAGCGCATGTGTTTGGACTGTGGGGGAAACCGGAGCACCCGGAGGAAACCCACATCAACACAGGGAGAACATGCAAACTCCACACAGAAACACCAACTGACCCAGCCGGCACTCAAACCAGAGACCTTCTTGTTGTGAGGGGACAGTGTGACACCACTAAGCCACCGTGCCACATATGGGGTCATTTGTTTTTAATAAGTTACACTTTTTAACCCAACAGTTGTGGGTTTATGCATATTTGACTCAACATTGGGTTAAAGAAACTATATTTAAACCTAATACAAAACAGCAAATCACTGCAGCAAACACACACGATGTCACACGTTTAATTCCAGGACAAAAGTCGCTTATCGCTTTAAATATTTACATAACTCACCCTAAAATCAAAACTTTAAACCACTGACTGCCTTAGTAGATTTTATTCCTACTAAAGAAGTGAATGGCTACCAACATTCTTCAAAATATCTTCTTTAGTGCAAAATAAACTCAAACAGCCTTGGAAATAAATAGGTTTGAAACCAGTTGAGATGAAGAGTAAACGACGACTACACCATCATCTTTGGGTGAACTGTCTCTTTAGGAAAATGGTTGATCGATCCTATTGATTTGCTCATATATGTGTCCGATCAGAGTTACAGAAGTGTGTGTTTAATAAAGAGCAGCAGAGCTGTGATGTAAATCAGACAGTCTTGATGTACATAATATGCGTAAGCACAGTCAGCGAGTGAGCCATGCTGCCCCCTGCCGGACAACAGAGGAACCGCAACACACACACACACACACACACGCACACGCACACAGCTTCACATACTGTACAGCAGACAGCATAAAAACAGCATAAGGAAACTTGAAAAATGTTTGGCACAAATGCAATGACTAACTGTTCTGCTGTATAATTAAACAGCAAAGACAAAACACACACTCACATCACACTCATGAGCAACAGACCTGTAATTAAATAAATATCACGCTTAAAGGAATGCAATTAAACGAATAATTTCACATATAAAGCAATGCTAACAGTCCCAGTGACACCGCAGCGTGTACATTATGCATTCGCGTATCGATTGAAACGTCACTAATGTCCCCTATTAGAGCGCACAGAGGAAAATCCATCCCTCACACTGCTAAAACAACCCTTTTAAAGTGCGTTTCGCGTCCCTTTGGGCTACAAAACAATCACTGACTGCGAATCCGAGTTGCATTTGAACTGATGAGTTGCATCCAAATTGCGTGCATTGAATCTCTACATCACAAGCAGACCCGAACACAACTGTAAAGCTCTGGGTTTCTGAGTGGAATGCAATGCGAAGTATTACATTCCCCCCCAAAAAATATTCTGGGTTGTTTTAGACAAACTCGCCATTTAGTTAATAGTTTAATTAAAATCAAGCTGCGTTTTTCACACAATTGTTGGGTTTGTCCATATTTGATCCAGCGCTGGGTTAATGTACAACCCAGAATGTTTTATATCCACATGCATGAATTTATTCAAGTGTGACTGAGACAGAAAGAAAACACTAAACAATGCACAGCAATGTTCTGAATCTCCAGAAAGAGAAAACTTTCAGTAAAGAAAACAATGCCTTGGGTCAGTTGAAGAGAGCCACATTACCTCCATTAATAAATCAATCCAATGTGTTTCATTAGGCAGATCCATACAGAGAGAAGCATTAGAAATCATCACACACTGGGTCACATTCCCAGACTCAAAACACACTCTCAACACCGATTGAAGTTCTCTTTAAATGCAAGCATTACGCTATTAAAATGCTGGGTTGTCGTAAACTTACCCAAACGCTGGGTCAAGCACGAACAAACCAAACCGTTTGATTTAAAGTGCAACTGAACTGAAAATAAAACACTCCAGCGCTGGGTTTGTTCATATTTGACCCAATGCTGGGTCAATATCTGATCCA
>NC_079436.1:59268597-59271097 GCF_903798145.1 Danio aesculapii | reverse complement strand
ATAAAGAGACTAGGCTGAAAAAAAGAATGAATAATCAATGATTAATCTACCACTGCAATCTATAGATTACACACACAAATACACATCCAAGAGTACACACACGAACAAATTCACTCATACACATACACACTCATACAAATGCGCGCAGACATAATAATAATTAATAATTTATATAATTTAATAAATAATTAAATAATACATAATAATTAACAATTTAATAATTATTAATAATTATAATAATAATATATATACACATACACCATTTTATGTTTTTTTTTTTCATTTTTATTATTTGTTTTTATTTCTCTTATACTTGTTTCTCTTATTCCTGTTTATGTAAAGCACTTTGAATTGCCACTGTGTATGAAATGTGCTATAGAAATAAACTTGCCTTGCCTTGCCTTGCCTTAAATGTTTAATTGATCTATTTTTAATGGTCAACAGTGTGAAAGACTAATATGTGCAGGGCTAATCAGTTATTCCATTAAACAGCAGTTTCTTTAGTTATCCCACAGTTACTAATAAGGTAATGAGGTCCAAATTAGGATAATGTTGACACTTACCACTAGGTGGTTTTTTTCAGGTGGAGCTATCATTCCTGTATATGTTGCGACGTCAGTTCGATGCGTGCATCCAGCCTGATCTCACGAGAAAACGTAAGTATTTTACGTTTTGTCAGTTTAGTGGCTAATTCGTACGAGTTCTGTTGTACGAAATCGTACGATTTTAAAAAGGAGGCGTGGCACCTAACCCCACCCCTAAACTCAACCGTCATTGGGGGATAAGCAAATCGTACTAAATCGTACGAATTAGATCATTCGAATTCATACGAATTAGCCACTAATCAAAAAGTTACGAATTGCCATGAGATTGTGTTGGTGCATCGCATTATCAAAGTATTCTTGTTGACATCTTGGAGTAAAAACAGAGACTGAACTTGAGGTCAGGTGATCTGGTCCGATAAACTCACTGCACAGGCAGTGTGACTGTCCTTCTCGGAACCGAAGATGGCGACATGGCGGGACAGCAGTATAAACTTGCACGTCTTCCTAAACTTCAGCCATTATTCCAACATTAGGGCGCGCGCTCTAACCGAAAGCAGGAGACGCGTCACTATAGTAAACTCACAACAGAGATAATAAACCCAGACAATTTAGCCTACCCAATTCACCTGTACCACATATGTTTGGACTTTGGGGGAAACCAGAGCACCTGGAGGAAACCCACGCGAACGCAGGGAGAACATGCAAACTTCACACAGAAACGCCAACTGACCCAGCCGAGGCTTGAACTAGCGACCTTCTGGCTGTAAGGCGACAGCACTACCTAGCGCACCACGTGTCACCCGTGTTCT
Source organism: Danio aesculapii (assembly GCF_903798145.1). NCBI lineage: Eukaryota > Metazoa > Chordata > Actinopteri > Cypriniformes > Danionidae > Danio > Danio aesculapii. Next base: position 59,269,743 of record NC_079436.1, on the reverse strand, counting down.
GTTTTTTGGTGTTATTGCAATAAATAAATAAATAAATGATCACGCCATGTGGTCGGTCATCATGACTGCAGTGACTTTGAGCCCCGAAGTGTCCGGCTTGACGGTTCTGTTTTCAACTCGGGATTATAGATCGCCAAATTTAGCGGTTTTTATTTTAGCGCTATTTTTAAAAAGCATGACGGTAAAACATGACGAGGTTATGAATATATTAAAACGTGTTTGTTTGTTGTAAAAATTCGTAATAATGAACATAAAAACACTAATTTGTGGATCTCCTTACTTCCGGGTGCAGCTGTTGCTGGTGTATTCTGGGAATTTTCTCTTACCCAGGGGCGTAGCAACCGGGGGGGACGGAGGGGGGGGATCCGTCCCCCTCACTTTTAGAGACAGTCCATTTAGAAACAGGTGATTAATAATTATATGAACATATGATCTCATACAGCCGTCCCCCCACTTTTAAAATGTCCGCTATGCCACTGCTCTTACCCCTTGGTTTCGAGTGTGGTCCTGAAAAATCTTCGTTTGAAGGGGTGTATACCCCTTGCCCTTAGCCCTACGCCTTCAAGCTAAAGAGAATTGGGACACCACTAACCCTTCACGGGCACACGCAAAACGAGGGGTAGAGGTAAGGGGAAGGGCTAAGGGGTAGAATTGAGATTGGGCCTTAATGTTTAATTGCCACCCTTCAGAGAAAGACTGAAAATACAGGAGAAATACAGGAAAATCCCTTTACGGGATGATAGAACTGTAAAATACGGGAGAATCCTGCTCTACTGAAAAAAAAAACAGCTTAAACCAGCCTAGGCTGGTTGGCTGGTTTTAGCTGGTTGACCAGCCTGGTTTTAGAGGGGTTTTGGCCATTTCCAGCTCAGTCTTAGCTGGTCAGGCTGGAAAATGACCATCTAAAACCAGCTTGACCAGCCTAGCCAGGCTGGGAGCCCAGCCAAAACCAGCTATGTCCAGCTTAAACCAGGCTGGTCAAGCTGGTTTTAGATGGTCATTTTCCAGCCTGACCAGCTAAGCCCAGGCTGGAAATGGCTGGAAACCAGCCTGGAAATGGCCAAAACCCCTCTAAAACCAGGCTGGTCAACCAGCTAAAACCAGCCAAACAGCCTAGGCTGATTTAAGCTGGATTTTTCAGCAGGG
>NC_079436.1:59253597-59263597 GCF_903798145.1 Danio aesculapii | reverse complement strand
CAGAGAACGGTCTTCAGTGCATTTTAAAAGGGTCATTTTGAAATGCAGAAAATGTGTTCAGACTTTTGGAGTCTTGAGAAGAAGTTTTGCTCTCTGTGTGTCGGTTTAAATAATTGTGCTGTGCATGTCATTTTAGTGTGGAAAAACTGTAATGTTCTCCTGTCAGAGCAGTAAACGTGGAGATCTTGTTAATCCAATAATAATAATAATAATAATAATAATAATTTTTTTAAATCACTGTTCAGTCATAACCAGGGCCAAACGGAATCTGCGGACGCTTTTTACTATTTCTGTGGAGAATTTTGGTCAAAATCTGTGTTTTTTTGCAGAATTACTTTGGGAGTATCAGAACTAAAACCTTAATATGTGAAATAAAATATAACACCTTGTTAAAGTTTAACATGCAAATCTAATTAGATCCACTTTATTTAGTAAATAAAGCAAGTCTCTCATATAATATCTCTACTAAAAGACAAAAACTATTACTGTACACACTGCACTGTAGATAAATCAGATGAATATGTTCATATTAGTCAATAATATTTCTGTAATTAACAGTAATTAAGTAAATAAACAGGAATAATGATGGGCTAAAAGTCTGCGAAGAATCTGTGTAATTCTGCGCGCGCTGATTCCGTGTGGGCTAATCATAATCAAATATCATAATCATAATCAAATATCATTAATTCTTCTCACATATTTATTTAAAATATAAAACAGTAGATAATGGTGAATCCAAAAATGTTATTAGATTTATAATTGTTATATAATCAGGCGGCATGGTGTCTCTCTTTGACCTCACACTGATGGACACCCTCATGCTTAAACATGGTGTTCGTTATGGACAAACTCTGACTAGCACAGAGTCCAATAACAGAACAACACTCGGATTCCGATCAGAGAGGCCATTCCTCCCAATCACGCCTCTCCAGGTATCACTGTCATCACCCACATGTACATTGAAGTCCCCCAGTAGAACAACAGAGTCCTCAATCTGAGCACCTTCCAGCACCCCTCCCAAGGAGTCCAAGAAGGCCAGGTACTCTGCACTGGTGTTCGGCCCGTAGGCACAAACCACAGTGAGAGGCCTATCCCTGACCCGAAGGTGCAGGGAGGCGACCCTCTTGTTCACCGGGGAAAACTCCAACACATGGTGGCTGAGTTGGAGAGTAATAAGCAAGCCCACACCAGCCCACCGCCTCCCACCGTGAGCAACTAAAGAGTAGAAGAAAGTCCAGATCTTCTCAATAAGTTGAGTTCCAGAGCCCCAGCTGTGCATGGAAGTGAGCCCAACTATCAGTAGACGGTACTGTTCCTCCTCCCACACAAGCTCGGGCTCCTTCCCTCCCAGTGAGGTGACATTCCATGTCCCAAGAGCCAGATTCTATGCCTGACGATCGGGTTGTTGTGGTCCACACCTTCGACCACCACCCGTTCCACAATGCACCGGCCTCTGACGGCTCCTCCTGCAGGTGGTGGGCCTGCAGGAGGATGGTCCCACATTGCTCCGTCAGGCTAAGCCTGGCTCGATTCCGTGGGAAAAAACCCGGCCACCAGGCGCTCACATTTTCAGTTTTATTCCTCAAAATCAATGCATTTACTGTAAATTCTCAATTTCAGTATTCAAAATCAATGCATTTACTGTAAATTCTCAGTTTTGACCTTCAAAATCAATGCATTTACTGTAAATTCTCAGTTTTATTCCTCAAAATCAATGCATTTACTGTAAATTCTCAGTTTTATTCCTCAAAATCAATGCATTTACTGTAAATTCTAAGTTTTGACCTTCAAAATCAATGCATTTACTGTAAATTCTCAGTTTTATTCCTCAAAATCAATGCATTTACTGTAAATTCTAAGTTTTGACCTTCAAAATCAATGCATTTACTGTAAATTCTCAGTTTCGGTCCTCAAAATCAATGCATTTACTGTAAATTCTAAGTTTTGACCTTCAAAATCAATGCATTTACTGTAAATTCTAAGTTTTGACCTTCAAAATCAATGCATTTACTGTAAATTCTCAGTTTTGGTCCTCAAAATCAATGCATTTACTGTAAATTCTCAGTTTCAGTCTTCAAAATCAATGCATTTACTGTAAATTCTCAGTTTCGGTCCTCAAAATCAATGCATTTACAGTAAGTTCTCAGTTTCGGTCTTCAAAATCAATGCATTTACTTTAAATTCTCACTTTCGGTCCTCAAAATCGATGAATTTACTGTAAATTCTCAGTTTGGATCCTCAAAATTAATGCATTTACTGTAAATTCTAAGTTTTGACCTTCAAAATCAATGCATTTACTGTAAATTCTCAGTTTGGATACTCAAAATCAATAAATTTACTGTAAATTCTCAGTTTCGGTCTTCAAAATCAATGAATTTACAGTAAGTTCTAAGTTTTGACCTTCAAAACCAATGCATTTACTGTAAATTCTCAGTTTTAATCCTCAAAATCAATGCACTTACAGTAAATACTCACTTTCGGTCCTCAAAATCGATAAATTTACTGTAAATTCTCAGTTTCAGTCTTCAAAATCAATGAATTTACAGTAAGTTCTCAGTTTTATTCTTCAAAATCAATGAATTTACAGTAAATTCTCAGTTTCGGTCCTCAAAATCAATGCATTTACTGTAAATTATCAGTTTTATTCCTCAAAATCAATGCATTTACTGTAAATTCTCAATTTCAGTATTCAAAATCAATGCTTTTACAGTAAGTTCTCAGTTTTTACCTTCAAAATCAATGCATTTACTGTAAATTCTCAGTTTTGACCTTCAAAATCAATGCATTTACTGTAAATTCTCAGTTTTATTCCTCAAAATCAATGCATTTACTGTAAATTCTCAGTTTTATTCCTCAAAATCAATGCATTTACTGTAAATTCTAAGTTTTGACCTTCAAAATCAATGCATTTACTGTAAATTCTCAGTTTCGGTCCTCAAAATCAATGCATTTACTGTAAATTCTAAGTTTTGACCTTCAAAATCAATGCATTTACTGTAAATTCTAAGTTTTGACCTTCAAAATCAATGCATTTACTGTAAATTCTCAGTTTCGGTCCTCAAAATCAATGCATTTACTGTAAATTCTCAGTTTCAGTCTTCAAAATCAATGCATTTACTGTAAATTCTCAGTTTCGGTCCTCAAAATCAATGCATTTACAGTAAGTTCTCAGTTTCGGTCTTCAAAATCAATGCATTTACTTTAAATTCTCACTTTCGGTCCTCAAAATCGATGAATTTACTGTAAATTCTCAGTTTGGATCCTCAAAATTAATGCATTTACTGTAAATTCTAAGTTTTGACCTTCAAAATCAATGCATTTACTGTAAATTCTCAGTTTGGATACTCAAAATCAATAAATTTACTGTAAATTCTCAGTTTCGGTCTTCAAAATCAATGAATTTACAGTAAGTTCTAAGTTTTGACCTTCAAAACCAATGCATTTACTGTAAATTCTCAGTTTTAATCCTCAAAATCAATGCACTTACAGTAAATACTCACTTTCGGTCCTCAAAATCGATAAATTTACTGTAAATTCTCAGTTTCAGTCTTCAAAATCAATGAATTTACAGTAAGTTCTCAGTTTTATTCTTCAAAATCAATGAATTTACAGTAAATTCTCAGTTTCGGTCCTCAAAATCGATGAATTTACAGTAAGTTCTCAGTTTTATTCTTCAAAATCAATGAATTTACAGTAAATTCTCAGTTTCGGTCCTCAAAATCGATGAATTTACAGTAAGTTCTCAGTTTTGACCTTCAAAATCAATGCATTTACTGTAAATTCTCAGTTTTGACCTTCAAAATCAATGCATTTACTGTAAATTCTCAGTTTTGACCTTCAAAATCAATGCATTTACTGTAAATTCTCAGTTTTGACCTTCAAAATCAATGCATTTACTGTAAATTCTCATTTTCAGTATTCAAAATCAATGCATTTACTGTAAATTCTCAGTTTTGACCTTCAAAATCAATGCATTTACTGTAAATTCTCATTTTCAGTATTCAAAATCAATGCATTTACTGTAAATTCTCAGTTTTGACCTTCAAAATCAATGCATTTACTGTAAATTCTCAGTTTCAGTATTCAAAATCAATACATTTACTGTAAATTCTCAGTTTCAGTCTTCAAAATCAATACATTTACTGTAAATTCTCAGTTTCAGTCTTCAAAATCAATACATTTACTGTAAATTCTCAGTTTCAGTATTCAAAATCAATGCATTTACTGTAAATTCTCAGTTTCAGTCTTCAAAATCAATACATTTACTGTAAATTCTCAGTTTCAGTATTCAAAATCAATGCATTTACTGTAAATTCTCAGTTTCAGTCTTCAAAATCAATACATTTACTGTAAATTCTCAGTTTCAGTATTCAAAATCAATGCATTTACTGTAAATTCTCAGTTTCAGTCTTCAAAATCAATACATTTACTGTAAATTCTCAGTTTCAGTATTCAAAATCAATGCATTTACTGTAAATTCTCAGTTTTGACCTTCAAAATCAATGCATTTACTGTAAATTCTCAGTTTTGGTCCTCAAAATTAATGCATTTACAGTAAATTCTCAGTTTCGGTCTTCAAATCAATGAATTTACAGTAAGTTCTCAGTTTTATTCTTCAAAATCAATACATTTACTGTAAATTCTCAGTTTCGTTCCAAATCAGGTGTGTTAAATAAGAAACACATGCAAAATAGGGATTCTAAAGCATGTGCTGGTCCTCATGCAGGTTTGAGGTAGCTGTAGAGCCCCATCAGACCACCCTGCAGCACATTTGATGAGCTTCAGCAGTGGGTTGTGCACAATAGGCAGCCCTTTATCCAGCGGATGATTTCTGCATTTAAATGCTATTTTTTGTGTGATATTTGAATTGATTTATTTATTTATTATGTCACACATCACACTTCTCTAGTAAGAAGATGCTGCAGGCAGTGTTGTTGTGTAAGAAGGAAGTAAGGAGCAATGCACACTGTATAGGGATGAAGCAAAACACAGTTTATGCATGGAGCAATAAATTTACCGTAAATTCTCGGTTTCGTTCATCAAAATCACTACATTTACAATAAATTCTCAGTTTTGATCTTCAAAAACAATGCATTCACACTAAATCAGGTGTGCTAAATAAGAGACACATGCTAAACACAGTGTGTAGATGAGTAAACTCCACTATAAAGCTTTTCTCAATCCTCATGCGGGTTTGAGATAGCTGTAGAGCCCCGTCAGACCGTCCTGCAGCACCTCTCGGATGGGCTTCAGCAGTGGGTTGTGGACGATATGCAGCCCTTTATCCAGCGGGTGGCAGGCCAGTTTCTGCAGCCGCCGCAGCCTGTGCATGTCCTCCGGCAGGCTCTGCAGCTCGTTGTGGTCCACGTTGAGCAGCTCCAGAGCGGTCAGACAGCACAGCGTTCGGGAAAGAACCTGCAGGAGGTTCTGCTCCAGGATCAGGATCTTCAGACTCTGCAGCTCCTGGATCTTATCGGCCAGATTCTCCAGCCGATTGTTGGCCAGATGCAGAAACTGCAGACTGCGCATGCTGTAGACACAGGCTGGGATGTGCTGGATGCGGTTGTGGCTCAGGTTCAGTTTGGTGAGCTTGCGGAGGCTGCACAGGCTGTTGGAGAGACACATTTATTATCGGTGAGCAGTTTTTAATAGTGCTGGGCAAAGATTAATCATGATTATGATCCAAAATAAAAGTTTGATTTGACTTAATATACAGTTGCAACATGGTGGCTCAGTGGTTAGCACTGTGGCCTCAGTGAGTCCCACTTTGAGTACCGGCTGGGTCAGTTGACGTTTCTGCGGCGGTTCATTCCGCTGTGATGAATAAAGGGACTAAGCTGAAGGAAAATTAATGAATGGAAAATATACAGTTGAAGTCACAATTATTGACTAATTAGCCAGGTTAGGGTAATTAGGCAAGTCATTGTTTAACTGTGGTTTGCTCTGGAGACAATCCAAAACTAATATTGCTGAAGGGGGCTAATAATATTGACCTTAAAATGGCTTTAAAACTATTAAAAACTGCTTTTATTCAAGCTGAAATAAAACAAATAAGACTTTCTCCAGAAGAAATAATATTAGAGGAAATACTGTGAGAAATTCCTGAATCTGTTCAACATTAATTGGGAAATATTTGATGAAGAAAAGAAAAATTCACAGGAGGGTTCACAGAACTTTAACTGAATGAAAACAGCCCTATTCAGCAATTATTTGTAGCTGTGAGTAGAGCGAAAAGGATCAACAGGTGTTGTTTGTCCAAAGCATAACTGATAGTGTTTTCAAAAGCAAACGAGAAGAGAAACGTGCACCGTGGCCCTGTAGTTTTGTGTTGTTTTTGTACTTTCTGGAATTGCCTTCGCTGCACACAAATACACTCCCTTCTGCTTCCCATGTACAACACCTTATGCTGTGTTCACCCCAGGTGTGGAATGCACGGATTTTGCTTCAATCCTAAATGGCTAACATGGATTTCATTGAGAAAATATCTGTTTATGTGCTTTATACAGGCTGAAAAACAGCGTTGATTTATTTGGAGCAGTGTCTGAGTCCACTAGATCCTTAGAAAGAAACTTAACCTGGATGATGGGGGCTTTCAGCAGTGCTTCTGACTGAGCCGAGCCCAGTTTGATGAACTGTTGTCGGTGTAGGCAGGAGGATTTTCCCCCGGGACACCAACAACAGGCGCTACGTCATAATCATGGCCCCACAAGAGCAAGCTCCTGATTGGTTAATGCGGAGTGAATGTCCACTGAAGTTCGGATTTTCGAAGTCAAGCGTTTTGCACGATTCGCTTGTCAAACGCTCAATTCGCTGCATGTCAAAAGCGCAAACGCTGAATTCGCATCAAAACGCTCAATTCGCATCATTCACGCGTATCGCGTCATTCGCACCATGCAATTCGCGCCTTTCGCGCCGCACCATTGCCGCAATTCGCATCATTCGCGCATATCTCACCGCAGGATGTCTATTTGCGTCTTTGCATTGGCTTAACATGTAAATCACTCGCGCTTGATGTGTCTTCCACGTCTAGTGTAAACACAGCATTACAAGGCGAGCTACCGAGCAAGCTGACCACTCCAAAAACAAAAAATAGATCCTTACAGAAAAAGTGGGTGAGGCGAACGCATTTGATTGTCAAATTCTTCACAAATAACCACATGAAAACAAACCCTTAATTTGACAATAGTGTGCTGTAAATTTAAATAGCGCGAAAAGGAACTAAAGTTGATGTTACACTGCGCCCGTAACATTCGTTTTACCTAAAATCTACAGCAAAACTTTAAAAAAGTTGCAAAAAATGTATTTCCAACCTGTGTTTAAACTAGTTGTACGTTTCAGTTTAATTTGAGGTTGTTTTATTATTGGATTTGTTAAGTGAAGTTTATTTATAGACTAATTTCGAGAGGCTGGTCCCGCATTATCCAATTTATGATTGACCAATCAGACGATTCCTAAGCCACTATAAATACCCTCAGTTCCATATCACAGCCATCTTCATTTTGAAGTATCCCCCCTTCCACTGCTACTCCTCCTCCTTTCTTAGATGGGTGGCACAATGGCCCAGTGGTTAGCACTGCTGTCTCACAGCAAGAACGTCACTGGTTCTAGTCCTTACCAAGCCAGCCGGCGTTATTGTGCGGAGTTCACATGTTCTCCCCATGCTCATGTGGGTTTCCCCCAGGTTCCCCAGTTTCCTCCCACCATCCAAAAACATGCAACTTGAGTTAATTGACTTCTGTATCAGTTTTTGACAATATCGCACAACATAATGCAGAGTATTAGTGATTTTTTTGACTGATTTATTCTTAGTTTAAGTTTTGTTTTCATTTTCAGTCAGTATTTCAGTGTTAATTCCATTTCGTTTTAGTTTTTATTTATTGTGAATTTCATATTATTTTACATTTTGGAATTTTTCACAAAATTTCTTGCATTTATTTACTGTTTTTGTCAAAAATTGTCTTCAGTTTTTTACGGCGTGGTGGCTCAGTGGCTGTTGGTTATTATTAGGTAGGTTTTTTAACAATAATATTTTCAGACAAGTGAAGTTTCACAAGCTGATTTCGAGAGGAGCATGTGATATGATTGAGCACAACTGGCTTCTCATCTGTAATCAGTAATAATCTAATCAGAGTGACCTATAAATGGATCGTTTTCTCCCTACTGCTCTCTCTTCGTTTTGGAAGAATCCCCCCTTCCACCCCATCTCCTCCTTTTCCTCCCTTTACTAAGGGGGGCTCTCGAAACCTACCTGATCTCGGATCCCCTTATATGCTTATTGACTGGACGGGAGCCTTGGGCTAAAGTATCTCCGAGCTCAGGGTTCTCTCCCGGGACAGCATACCAAACCTGCTTTATATGCCAAGCATATCTAAGTGGGAACTCTTGAAATAGCATTAGCATTGGTTTATTAACATCACCTGTTGGGTAGCGCGTTGATCTGGTTGTTGGCCAGACTCAGCACCTCCAGGTTGGTGCAGTCTCCGAGCTCCTCTGGGACGTCCGTCAGCCGATTTTTATGTGCAAAGAGCACGCGTAGATTCACCAGTCGGCCAATCTCCGGCGGCAGATCCAGCAGATCGTTCCCCCACAGATTGAGGATCACCAGGTTCTGCAGGTTCCCCACGGCGGCCGGAAGAGTGGAGAGTGTGTTTAAGGAGAGATTGAGTTTCTGGAGCTCCAGGATCTCCCACAGCTCCTCCGGTGGCTCCTCCAGACCGCGCATGGCCAGGCTGAGCGTGCGGAAACCCAGGTGTTTGGTGGCCTGTTTGCGGATTCGCTCCACCGAGGATAAATTCTCCATGCAACTAGCTTTGCGATGTCTCTTTGAGTCCTCTGCGTTGGGTTTTCGCACTCCGCTTCTTGGCATGACGTCGCTGCTTGTGTGCTGCTTCGAGATGCTTTGCCTCAGAAGAAACATTTTAAGCAGTGCACTAAATCTGAAGAAATTTGAGAGTTTTGATCCTCTTCAATAGCAATGCATTTACTGTAGATTCAGTTTTGACCATTAAAATCAATGTATTTACAGTAAATTCTCAGTTTCAGCCTTCAAAATCGATGCATTTACTGTAAATTCTCAGTTTCGGTCTTCAAAATCAATGAATTTACAGTAAATTCTCAGTTTCAGTCTTCAAAATCGATGAATTTACTGTAAATTCTCAGATTCAGTCTTCAAAATCAATGCATTTACTGTAAATTCTCAGTTTCTGTCTTCAAAATCGATGAATTTACAGTAAGTTCTCAGTTTTATTCTTCAAAATCAATGAATTTACAGTAAGTTCTCAGTTTCGGTCCTCAAAATCAATGCATTTACAGTAAATTCTCAGTTTCGGTCCTCAAAATCAATGAATTTACAGTAAATTCTCAATTCTGTTTTGTTGCTTTTCAAAAGCTATGCATTTACAGTAAATTTGGTTTCTTTCCTTTTTAAAAAAGCAATTAATTTACAGTAAACTCAGTTGCAATCTTCTTCTAAAACAATTCATTTACGGTAAACTTTGTTTCAGTCCTTTTTAAAGCAATGAATTGAAAGTAAATTTAGTTTGGTTCCTCTTTAAAAGTCAATAATTCTCAAATTCAGTTTTGATGCTCTTCAAATGCAATTCATTTACCATACATTTAGTTTTGTTCCTCATTGAAAGCAATGAATTTACAGTACTTTTTCAGAAAATCCTATTATGTTCCTTTTGAATGGAATTTGCAGTAAATTCTCAATCAAATGTTGATCTTCGAAAGGCATTGAACAGTAAGTTCTCAGATTCGTTCCTCTACAAACACAATGCATTTACATTAAAATTATTTATGTTTCGTTCCTCCTCAAAGCAGTGCATTTACAGTAAAATCTCAGTTTTCTGTCCTCTTCAGTGCATTAACTGTAAATTGTCAGTGTTTCGATCCTCTTCAAAAGCAGTGCATTTACCCTGAATGTTGTTTCGATCCTCTTCAAAAGCAGTGCATTTACCCTGAATGTTGTTTCGATCCTCTTCAAAAGCAGTGCATTTAC
>NC_079436.1:59243597-59248597 GCF_903798145.1 Danio aesculapii | reverse complement strand
TTAAACTAACTGAAATTACTATTTATGACTATAATGTTGAGTCCTAAAATATCTGAACAGTGTGTCGAACCTCAGAAGCAGTCTTGCACACATGTTGTACTTGTTACACATGCTGCTGTCTTGTGGGCTGTTGTATTTGAGTTTGAGGATGTGTAGATGATGGTAGTGCTAGATGATAGTGTTCATGTGTCCTCTGAATGCAGGTTTCAGAAAATGTATGGCTGGATTTATATTATACTACTTTTATTCTGTTGATTTTGAATCTTGCACATAACAAATATCCTCATTTAGAAACTAAAACTAAGACTGAAACTAATAAAAACTAAAGTAAAACTGAGTTATTTCAAAATATAGAAACTAATAAAAACTAGTAAATCTGCCTCTAAAACTAATTAAAACTAACCACATTTGAAAACAAAAAGTCAAAACAAAATAGAAACTAAAACTAAAGAAAAATCCAAAACTATTATAACCTTGAGGAGAATGGCCAGACTGGTTCCAGCTGATAGAAAGGCAACAGTAACTCAAATAAGCACTCGTTACAACCGAGGTCTGCAGAAGAGCATCTCTGAACACACAACACGTCCAACCTTGAGGCGGATGGGCTACAGCAGCAGAAGACCACACCGGGTGCCGCTCCTGTCAGCTAAGAACAGGAAACTGAGGCTACAATTCACACAGGCTCACCAAAACTGGACAATAGAAGATTGGAGAAACGTTGCCTGGTCTGATGAGTCTCCATTTCTGCTGACACATTCGGATGCTCGGCTCACAATTTGGCCTCAACAACATGAAAGCATGGATCCATCCTGCCTTGTATCAGCGGTTCAGGCTGGTGGTGGTGGTGTAATGGTGTGGGGGAGATTTTCTTTGGGTCCATTAGTACCAATTGAGCATGGTGTCAACACCACAGCCTACCTGAGTATTGTTCTGACCATGTCCATCCCTTTATGAGCACAGTGTCTCCATCTTCTGATGGCTACTTCCAGCAGGATAACGCACCATGTCATAAAGCCCCAATCATCTCAGACTGGTTTCTTGAACATGACAATGAGTTCACTGTACTCAAATGGCCTCCACAGTCACCAGAGCTCAATCCAATAGAGCACCTTTGGGATGTGGTGGAACGGGAGATTGGGAGATTTAATTGCGTTATAGAACCTGTCTCTGTTTGTGTCTCTCTGCTGCTTGTGTGTGTGTTTGTGTGTGTGTGTGCGTGTGCGTGTGTGTGTGTGTGTGCGCGCATGTATCTGTGTTTGTTTGTGTGTATGTGTGCATGTATGTATGTGTGTGGAGGTGTGCGCATGTATGTGTATTTGTGCGTGTGTGTTTGTGTGCATGTGTGTGCGTGTCTGTCCATGTGTGTGCACGTGCATGTGTTTACGTGTAAGTATGTGTTTGTGTGTTTATCTGTGTTCATGCACGTGTGTGTGTGTGTGTGTGTGTGCGTGTGCGTGTGCGTGCATGTTTGTGCGTGTGCATGTATCTCTGCTTGCATGTGTGTGCATGTGTGCACATGTGTGTGCATGTGTGTGTCTGTATGCGTATGTGTGTGTGTGTGTGTGTGTGTGTGTGTGCGTGTGCGTGCAGGTTTGTGCATATGCATGTATCTCTGCTTGCATGTTTGTGTGTGCGCGCACATGTCTCTGCTTGCGTGTGTGTGTGCGTGTGTGGCTCCATCAGCGCCACCAGGTGCTGGTTTGGGCCGGTGCCCGTCTGGATCTGCTGGAACTCATGAAGGCCAGAAACAGAAAGCAGAGCCCAGAGACACACACACACACACACACACACACACACACTGCTGGCACACACAGCTCAATCCCACCGCAGGACGCCAGCTGCTGGTGTGGGCACAGGAATAATGCATGATGGGATACGGGTTTGAACATCATTCAGTGCCCAGGGGAGAGCAGGAGGTGTTCACATAAATCATAATCAACTGCACTCATTGACTACTGAATAAACACTGCTGCTGCATCACTATACACTGCGCCAGACACTACGGCTGCATACAAACATTATGTACTTCCCTTCAATAAGTGTGTTAAATACTGTATGTGAGCTGGCTTCATCCCAAATCGCATACTTCTCTACTATATAGTATGTTAAAACTGTTCCAGTGTTCTCCCTGTGTTGGTGTGGGTTTCCTCCGGGTGCTCCGGTTTCCCCCACAGTCCAAACACATGTGCTATAGGGGAATCGATCAACTAAATTGGCCATAGTGTATGAGTGTGTGTGTGAATGAGTGTGTATGCGTGTTTCCCAGTACTGGGTTGCGGCTTAAAGGGTAAAGGTAAAACATATGCTGGAATAGTTCATTCCACTGTGACGACCTCTGATAAATAAAGAGACTAAGCTGAAGGAAAATGAATGAATGAATATTTGCATTTAAATTGAGTATAAATACATTTCTTGTGGAATAATCAAATTTCAGACAATTAGAATAGTAATTTAAATAGATTTTAACAGCATAATCAATGACCTGCAATTAATTAATTTTTGTGTCTGCGCCAGTGGTGTAGTGGTTAGTGTGTTGACACATGCACTCTGGTACTCATGGCGACCCCAGTTCAGTACCCACCTCGTGGTCTTATGCTGATCCTTCCCCTCTCTCTGCTCCTTATGTTTTCCTGTCAAAACTCTCTACTGTCCTATCAAATAAAGGTGAAAACCCCGAAAAATAATTATTTAAAAAAAATCTTTTTCGCAGTTACTTATTTAAAAGTTATTTCATTATTTATAATTAAGTAAATTACCCAACACTGGTTCTCAGAAAAAGATTTTAAGAAATCAGCAAACCGAAATTTAAATTTAATGTAAAGATGAACCATAATATAGTAAAATGCTTGAATTAACGTGTTGTGGTGATTTTATAGTTGCTATGGTAACAACAACTATAGCAAATGATCTATTGTGGTGGTTCTACAATTGCTATGGTAACAACAATGGCAAATGATCTGTTGTGGGGATTCTACAGTTGCTATGGTAACAACAACTGTAGCAACTGATCTGTTTTGGTGATTCTGCAGTTGCCATGGTAACAGAAACAACAATAGCAAATGATCTGTTGTGAGGATTCTAGTTGTTATGGTAACAGCAACTATAGCATCTAATTTATTGTGGAGATTCTACAGTTGCTATGTTAACAACAACAATAGTAATTGATCTGATGTGGTGATTCTGTAGTTGCCATGGTAACACAACAACAATAGTAATTGATCTGTTGTGGTGATACTGTAGTTGCTATGTTAACACAACAACTATAGTGATTGGTCTGTTGTGATGATTCTACAGTTGCTATGGTAGCAACAACTATAGCAAATGATCTATTGTGGTGGTTCTGCATTTGCCATGGTAACAACAACAACAATAGCAAATTATCTGTTGTAAGGATTCTACAGTTGCTATGGTAACAACAACTATAGCAACTGATCTATAGTGGAGATTCTACAGTTGCTATGTTAACAACAACAACAGTAATTTATCTGTTGTGGTGATTCTACAGTTGCTATGGTAACACAACAACAATAGTATTTGATCTGTTGTGGTGATTCTACAGTTGCTATGATAACACAACAACTATAGTGATTGATCTGTTGTGGTGATTCTGCAGTTGCTATGGTAACAACAATAGCAAATTATCTGTTGTGAGGATTCTACAGTTGCTATGGTAATGGCTATGGTTGCTATGGTAATTGATGTTACCATAGCATTTGTAATATGTAATATGGCAATTGAATTGTTACCATAGCAACTGTAGAATCCTCACAACAGATAATTTGCTATTGTTGTTACCATAGCAACTGCAGAATCACCACAACAGATCAACCACTTTAGCAACTGATCTATTGTGGTGATTCTACAGTTGCTATGGTAACAACAACTTTAGCAACTGATCTATTGTGGTGATTGTGCAGTTGCTATGGTAACACAACAACTATAGTAACACGCTCACCTGGTCAACAATGGTTGCTGTTGCACGTGTAGATGGATGTCGCCGGAAGTCGCTCTGTTGAAATGAACAGTTGCTTGTCGCTTTGCCGCTGCGAGTCGTTCATAGTGTGAATGAGGCTTTACACTACAATACACCACAGTTTACCATAGTAAACACTAAAGCATGCTATACTACAGTACTACCGATTATCAGTTCACCATGGTTAATACTACAGTAAGCTGGAGCATTCGTTAAGAAAGAGTTACTTTACTTTAGTATGCTTCAGTTACTATAGTATTGAGTGATTTCAGGATGCAGGACGTCTGACACACCTAATCAGGTTTGCAAATCTTCAAGTGTTAAACCTCATTATGCCGCTTTCCACACTTCAATATGTTGAACTAGCAGCAGAAAAAAAGCCCAGCGTGTCAATATCTTCCACCTAATTACACACCAGTTCCTTGGTTTGGGGCCCGTGGGACGAGCGCAGGATCATATTACCCATTCCTGGGCAAATAACAGTTTAACATTTCTGCTCGCTGCCGTCAGACACAAATTAAATTCTGCAATTCGTCAGCAATGGCTGTTGATTTCCATATTTCCCAGAGGAGGGCAGAGCGGCGGCGGCGGCTGGAATAATGTTGCTCTGATCAGCCGGAGCGCATCCATAAAACCTGCTGAACGCCTCACAGGTGGCTCCTTATTATGGAGACGTCTTTTTTTCCCAGCGTTTTAAAGACGTTCACCAGCTCCTGTTGGACTCCTGGATTTCACAGTCACTTCTGAATATAATGGAGCGTCCCAAAGCACACATCTGTCACTGCAGTCGGGCAGCATGCTAACATTCTTCTCTCATTTTTTGTAGTGAACTTAGACATGCGCCAATATATATTGTCAAAAATATCGGTAAATGGGTGGCATGGTGGCCTCACAGCAAGAAGGTGGCTGGTTCGAGCCTCAGCTGGATCAGTTGATGTTTCTGTGTGGAGTTTGCATGTTCTCCCAGTGTTGGCGTGGGTTTCCTCCGGGTGCTCACCACCGCTAATACACCCAAAACACTTGTGAA
>NC_079436.1:59048597-59238597 GCF_903798145.1 Danio aesculapii | reverse complement strand
CTGTGGTGACATCTGATTAATAAAGCGACTAAGCTGAAGGAAAATGAATGAAAATTTCATTGTTTGTTTTTCGTTATGTTTGTTTTATATTTAACCCAAATGTTGGGTTACAGCAACCCTGCATTTTTTTAGAATGTATGCATTGTTGGGTCAAATATGGACAAACATTTCAGTTGAGTTAAAAAAAAATAATAACCCACCGTTAAGTTTGTTCATATTTGACCCAATGTTGGGTCATTTTTTATAGTTGCCATGGCCATAACTGATCTGCTGCATTAAATAATCCTGATTTCACACTGTAAAAATGCTGGGTTGTTGTAATGCAACATTGGGTCTAATGTGAACAAACCCAACCCTTGGGTTAAAATGTGTCATTTAAATTTAATTTAAAAAAATTAACACAACATTAGCTTTATTCATAGTAACAACTCTTTATTTATTATTATTATTATTATTATTATTATTATTATTATTATTATTATTATTATTATTATTATTATTATTATTATTGGCCTCACAACAAGAAAGTCGCTGGTTTGAGTCCTGGCTGGGTCAGTTGGTGTTTCAGTGTGGAGTTTGCATGTTCTCCCCGTGTTGGTGTGGGTTTCCTCCACAGTCCAAACACATGCGCTATAGGGGGACTGATGAACTAAACTGGCCGTAGTGTTTGTGTGTGTGTGTGTGTGTGTGTGTGTGTGTGTGTGTGTGTGTGTGTGAATGAGTTTGTATGGGTGTTTCCCAGTACTGAGTTTCAGCTGGAAGTGCATCCGCTGTGTAAAACATATGCTGGAATAGTTGGTTGTTCATTCCACTGTGGCGACCCCTGATGAATAAAGCGACTACCTGAAGGAAAATGAATGAAAATTTCCCAAACGTTATTTATTTTATATTTAACCCAAATGTTGGGTTAAAGCAACACAGCATTTTTTAGAATGTATGCATTGTTGGGTCAAATATGGACAAAAAGATCTGTTGAGTTAAAAAAAAATATAACCCACCGTTAAGTTTGTTCATATTTGACCCAATGTTGGGTCGTTTTATGGTTGCCATGGCCACATAATTGACCTGCTGCATTAAATAATCCTGATTTTACACTGTAAAAATGCTGGGTTGTTGTAATGCAACATTGGGGCTAATGTGCACAAACCCAACTCCCGGGTTAAATTATGTCATTTAAATTTAATTTAAAAAAATTAACACAACATTAGGTTTTTTCATAGCAACAACTCTTTATTTATTATTATTACTATTATTATTATTATTATTATTATTATTATTATTATTGGCCTCACAATAAAAGAGTCTGGTCAGTTGGTGTTTCTGTGTGGAGTTTGCATGTTCTCCCTGTGTTGCTGTGGGTTTCCTCCAGGTTAACGCAAAATTTCTAATCAGTCTTGTTGATGCCAGAGGTCAGAGGAGAATGGTCAGAATGGTTCCAGCTGAAGCAACAGTAACTCAATTAAGCACTCGTTACAACCGAGGTCTGCAGAAGAGCATCTCTGAACACACAACACGTCCAACCTTGAGGCGGATGGGCTACAGCAGCAGGATTAAAGCAGTTCTGAAGGCAAAAAATGGGTCCAACCGGGTACATACTGTATACAGTTCTCAGCATAGTTTGGTACACCTCATTTTGAAAATGAATATCTTGATCCATTTCTCAGTGAATATGGGTAATTTATGTTGGTGCATTTAAACAAAACAGATTTATTAAACAGATATATTTATTATAATAATATTTTAGTCACAGAACATCTTAACAAATGGAAAGATAATACATTTAAATTCATGAAAATATTGCAAAATTAAGAACATTTCAACACAATTGTATATATTTTTTGTTTCTCTTGTTTTTTGCTATTTTTTAAACTTTTATTTAATAATTTTCCCTTACATATACATTTGGGCTACTAGTTTTTGAACCATAATCATAAGTTATTTCATTAGAACAGCTCCAGATTTGGCTTCAGTACTGACTTAAATAATGTACTGTATATGCACAAATATAATATTTTAGAGCTTCCTATAGAAAATATTAATTTAAATGAAAGATATTTGTGGGGGGTGAACTCATATATGCTGAGCACTGTATATATATATAATTTAAATTCATTTTTAAAAATGTTTAAGTGTAATTAATGTTCCTGTTTAAAAGAAACTCCTATTGACAAATAGAGCTGGGCATTGAATAAACCTAAAACAGAAACAGGTCATTTTCATACACTAACACACATTTAAATAACAGCAATTACTGTAAAGCTTCAGATCATCCATTTTATTTATACGAAATCAATAATTACTTATCGAGATGCTGATTTATCATTCTTTTCTTCTTTCTCCGTGTGTGTGTGTGTGTGTTCTGTATTTGTCATGTTCTGGCTTATTAAACTGATGCTATAATTAATTGCATTTAATCGTTTAATTTAATGAATATGTGTGTTTTGCTCACGTTGACCAAAAGAACGCAATATTTGCGCATGCGCAGTAACATGTAAGGCACGCCCACTCACGGAGGCGCCAAAATGCAAATAATGAATCTGTTAATATTAGCTTTATCATTGAGCGTTGTTTTACTTGACAACTATTTTCATAACGATTTGAAATATTACAAAAAGCGGAAACCCTCAGAAAAAAGCCTCAAACAGCCGCACTCGGACTAAATTTAGCATTAGCTGACAGTTGGATGGCAAAGACGTTAACGTTACACCTCAAACGGACTTCGCATGGACGCTGAATTATCAGCAACAACAACGCGAAAAATTTGCATTACCAATGTCTAAAAAACTGAAACCACCAGAAAAAAAGGGAGAAGAGAGGAAGAAGGAAAAGACAGAGGTAATGTGATAAACTTTATCTAATTACGTTGTAGGTCTTGGCAGGCTAAACACTGCTAACATTGGCTATTAAGACATGTCAAGCTAACGAGCGTCAATGTCAGTGTTACCTACTCTATTACAGTGTTTATGTAAAGTTTGGCATTATTCAGGATGTAAACCCCTGTATAATGTGATTTTGATATTTTTAACCCACGTCTCGTTATGTTTTATATTTTGTGCAGTTTGATGGTTTTATTGTTTAATTGTGAACAATAATTATAGTGGAAAGCACAATACAAATAAACCCAAATTGAATGTTTTTAAAAGGTTTAACAAGTCATAAAGCTTTATTTGTTAAAAAACATCAGCATTACTTTCTGTAAAATTCATTGTATTCATTGTCTGTATTTGGTGGTTCATTCCGCTGTGTTATAATTCCCTGATAAATGCCACTAAAGGCACTTAGCCGAAGGAAAATGAATGAATATCTGTATCTCTCGGTTTCTTCCTGAATTGAGGACGAAAGAAGATTATAGAGTTTAGTGGAAAATTGCTGCCATCTATTGGAGAACAAAAACGTTTAAGGTGTAAAGTGAAAATGACACTATAAGCACTACACAAGAACAAATAGGCAGGGAATTATCATTTTTCTGGATCGGAGATATTTATCAAACCGTCTAACAAAATCCCTGCAAAATTGTTGCTATATGTATGTGTGTTTTTTGTTTTTTCATGATGTTTTTTGTCATATTTGATACATCAGGCCTGTAAGAGCCAGTTATGCATAATTCATTTGTGATAATAATTTAGTTAAAAAGGTTAAAACATGATGAAAATTGATATTTAAATATATTAAGGATTCGTTGTGATTGTATTATCTAAAATGCATAAATTAATAATTGACACAATTTAGAAACTTTTACTTTGGCATTTTGGCTTCCGACAGTAATACGTCATGAGGTCATTAGTTCATACGTTTAACGCAGATTGCAGTTGTGGATGTTGGAAGCGGCACAGTTTTTTTGACCGAGCTATACCGAGCTATATTGATTCTATTGTTACTTTGTATTTTTGTTTGCATTTCTTCAGTAAACCTTTTTTAAAAGAAGATTCAGTCTTACTCGCGTTTTTTTCAAATACTGGTTGTTGGAATAGAAGCTGCAAAAGGTGGTACATAAGGATTTGCATGAAAGGTGTGCCACTACAAGGCCTTTAGGCAACTTTTTGCTTACAACAATTAGAATTAAATAATCAATATAAGGACTTATCACACAACACTTGGAAGTGACATGACATTTTTAGTGATGCAATATTCACTCACTGGCCACTTTATTAGGTACACCTGTCCAACTTCTCTATTCAAATTTCTAATCAGCCAATCACATGGCAGCAGCTCAATGCAGGTAGACATGGTCAAGACGATCTGCTGCAGGTTAAAGCGAGGAAGAAAGGGGATTTAAGTGACTTTGGCATGGTTGTTGGTGCCAGACGGGCTGCTCTGAGTATTTCAGAAACTGCTGATCTACTGTGATTTTCACGCACAACCATCTCTAGGGTTTACAGAGAATGGTCCGACAAAGAGGAAATATCCAGTGAGCGGCAGTTCTGTGGGCGCAAATGCCTTGTTGATGTCAGAGGAGAATGGCCAGACTGGTTCCAGCTGATAGAAAGGCAACAGTAACTCAAATAAGCACTCGTTACAAGCGAGGTCTGCAGAAGAGCATCTCTGAACACACAACACGTCCAACCTTGAGGCGGATGGGCTACAGCAGCAGAAGACCACACCGGGTGCCGCTCCTGTCAGCTAAGAACAGGAAACTGAGGCTACAATTCACACAGGCTCACCAAAACTGGACAATAGAAGATTGGAGAAACGTTGCCTGGTCTGATGAGTCTCCATTTCTGCTGACACATTCGGATGCTCGGCTCACAATTTGGCCTCAACAACATGAAAGCATGGATCCATCCTGCCTTGTATCAGCGGTTCAGGCTGCTGGTGGTGGTGTAATGGTGTGGGGGAGATTTCCTTTGGGTCCATTAGTACCAATTGAGCATGGTGTCAACACCACAGCCTACCTGAGTATTGTTCTGACCATGTCCATCCCTTTATGAGCACAGTGTCTCCATCTTCTGATGGCTACTTCCAGCAGGATAACACACCATGTCATAAAGCACCAATCATCTCAGACTGGTTTCTTGAACATGACAATGAGTTCACTGTACTCAAATGGCCTCCACAGTCACCAGAGCTCAATCCAATAGAGCACCTTTGGGATGTGGTGAAACGGGAGATTGGCATCATGGATGTGCAGCCGACAAATCTGCTGCAACTGTGTGATGCTATCATGTCAATATGGAGCAAAATCTCTGAGGAATATTTCCAGTAGCTTGTTGAATTTACGCCATGAAGGATTAAGGCAGATCTGAAGGCAAAAGGGGGTCCAACCCGGTACTAGTAAGGTGTACCTAATAAAGTGGCCAGTGAGTGTGTATTGCCCATACATAAACATTTCTAGCAACATTTTAGAATAGATGATTGTGCAGCATCGATCTCTATTGGAGGTGTCAGTGTCTGTATGGTAAAAACAACACTACAGTACAGGGGTCAGGAACCTTTTTTCAGCAAAGAGCCATTTCGGATTTTTTTGGCAAATGCATTTTTAAAGAGCCATTAGGAATATATATGAAGCATCACATAAAGAGCAAGTCCATGTATTAATAAAGGACAATTTATATAATTTCTTTCTTTTCAACACTCATGAATGTTGTTTGAATTTTATGGCACAAAGTTACAATAGAAATGTAAGTGGCATGCCCTTTATTGGTGTCGCCATTCAAGTTAATCCACAGTGCCGCACAAGTGCATTGGTTGAAACGTCCTTTTATTCTTATTCATTTTGAGTTAAAAAAATACAATAAAAGGTCATTTTAAATGTATTTTCAAAAGGAAACTGATTTTTAATGACAGTTTTTGTTTTTTATTGAAGGGAGACCGCTGGAGAGCCACATATTTTTGGTTAAAGAGCCACATGTGGCTCCCGGGCCATAGGTTCCCTACCCCTGCTATAGTATATTTCCATAGGTGCCTGACAAATGAAAATACAGGGTGGGCCATTTATATGGAGACACCTTAATAAAATGGGAATGGTTGGTGATATTAACACATTAGTTTGTGGCACATTAGTATATGTGAGGGAGCTTGTAAATAACTCATGAAAGAATCAAGCACACCGTTGTTTTTTCTTGTGAAATTCCCAATAAGTTTATTAAGGTGTATCCATATAAATGGCCCACCCTGTAGATCTGTTTCTTTTTTCTAGTTCAATCTACCTTGCACTTTTTTTGTTAACATTTATTATTATTATTATTATTATTATTATTATTAATTTGTTTAGGATAGACCTTTTCACATTCTGATTTTAATGCCTAATAATTAATAAATTGTTCAAATTAAATGAAATATTCTTAAGAATAAAATATAATGTGTTTTTTGGAAAGGTGTTTAAGTTTAAGTTTAACAACTTTATTAATCCCACTTGGGGCAATTAGATTAGGGTAATAGCTTTTCATGATTCAACAAACACAGACAAATCGCTTACAAACAGTGTTAAAAAAAACCCAAAAACAATAACAATCCAGCATGCTTCATGTATAATTTCATAAATAGTTAAAAAAAAAAAAAAAAAAAAAAACCTTGGAAAAACACATGTATTAGAAATGTAAATTTAAAACTTGCTAAAATGTAATGTTGTAAAGCCTTATTGCCTCTGGAACAAAGGTAAATTTATATCTGTTGGAAGAGCATTTAATGCTTCTTAACCTTCTTCCAGAGGCCAACAGAACAAAAAAAGGCTTCAGACGATGGGAGTCATCTCTTATCACACGTTGAGTTTTCCTTAACACTTGCTGTTCATGTAACTCTGCTAGACTCCTCAGGTGTACTTTCATTATGATGCTATTATAGTGTCAAAATGGTCTTTAAATCACAATAATATTGTTTATCGCAATACATTTTGATAACACAAAAAATAGAAATGATGACAGGCCTAACGACAATATTCATTTTAAATACAACTAATTAAAAATTGCCCGAAACACGTTTAAACATTTTTGTTTTACATTAAGCTTTAATGTTTTTAATTAAACACATATTTCACAGTCTTGTAATTCACTGTGTGGTGAGCATAATAGCAGGTACAGCCCTTGTTCATGCATGATGCACTTAGGCAAGGCAAGGCAAGTTTATTTCTATAGCACATTTCATACACAGAGGCAATTCAAAGTGCTTTACATAAAACAGGTATAAAAGAAACAAGTATAAGAGAAATAAAAACAAACATAAAAATGGTAAGAATAAAAATAAAATAAATAAAAATAAAAGCTGATAAAATGTGTTATAAAAGAATTAAAAAGAAGAGAAAAACATAGTAACTTAGATACACACACAGTACACATGTGAAAAGTGACCGCTTTTATTCATTTTATTTTTAGGTTTAGTCCCTTTATTCATCAGGGGTCACAACAGCGGAATGAACCGCCAACTATTCTAGTATGTTTTAAGCTGCGGATGCCCTTCCAGCTGCAACCCAGTACTGGGAAACACATTCACACACACACACTCATACACTATGGCCAGTTTAGTTGATCAATTCCCCTATAGCGCATGTGTTTGGACTGTGGGGGAAACCGGAGCACCCAGAGGAAACCCACGCCAACACGGGGAGAACATGCAAACTCCACACAGAAACACCGACTGACCCATGCTGGACTTGCTGTTAGGCGTTCTTTTATTATTATTTAGTCTTAATTCTTTTATTTCCTTTGTTGTGAAATGATCACGGTCCTTCCTTCTAACATTAAGTAGCACAACACAGCTTGGTATTTTATTGGGTGCATTTTATTGGATGAATTCATCCATTTTCTTTCGGCTTAGCCCCATTTATTAGGGGTCGACACAGCGGAATGAACCGCCAACTTATCCAGCATATGTTTTACACAGCAGATGCCCTTCCAGCTGCAACCCATCTCTGGGAAAATGTGATCCTATATTTTCTGTTGAATTACTCATTGTTTTGTTTTCTGTGGTGTGTCTCGTCTCTCTGCACACCAGAGGGCAGCATGTCAGCGTTTACATTCATCCTCATGAGCAGCAGATGACGGATCTCTCCATTCATTCATTCAATTCCTACTTTAATTTCTTTAGTTCGCATTGTTAGTTTGCTCCAAATAGAAAACTGAACACTAAATTATCCAAAACAACAAAAAAAAAACCCTCATCCGAGTGGTGTTTTTCTGGTTTAGAGTTACTTTGAGTCTACTTGTTCAGTAGATTTGAATTAAAGTAAATATATACTGCTTATTTTTAGGTCATTTAATTACAGCTGCTTATAATGCACATGCTTTAAACACTGAAAATAAATTCTACATATTCCTTTATATTTCTGTTGTGCTGTATATGTGTTTCTCCTCTATTCATCAGCCACTAATGAGCTGCGGGTGTTAAAAATGAGCGACTGAAGAGAATACCACAGATTAGATTAGATCAGATTACATATAATTAGATTAACCTGCATTGGTTTGACATTGGAGCTTGAATATACAGAAGCATGAAATATTGCAGAGCTCAAAACTTGAATTAAGTGTTAAACATGATTTTGATTAAATGGATATTATACTGCCTTTTTAATTTCTATTCTCTATTTTATCATGAATTATTTTGTCACGTACAGCACTGTGCTAAGCTATAAAATGTGCTTCATAAATAACATGTATTAATTGTAAAAATATTAATCATTACAATGAGTATTTATAGTTTTTAAATAAAGCTAAAGGCCATCTTTGGCTCAGATTTAAATAATGAAATAGTTTATTTGTTATTGTCTACATTGAAAATTGTCTGCAAAATTGTTGTAAACAATTTATTTGGGCTGAATTTAAACAAGCAAATTAAATTTAGTAATGTTCAACTAAATTTGTTTGTATAAACTAAGCCTAAATAAATAGTTTACACAACCAGTTAGCTTAAAAGTTTTAGTAAATGTGTGTATATATATGTGTATATATGTGTGTTTATGTATGTATGTATGTATGTATGTATGTGTATATATCTATATATATATATATATATATATATATATGTATATATATATATATATATATATATATATATATATATATATATATATATATGTGTATGTATGTATATATGTGTGTGTGTGTGTGTGTATGTGTGTATACATGTGTGTGTGTGTGTATGTGTGTATACATATGTGTGTGTATATATATATGTGTATGTGTGTATATATATATATATGTGTGTGTGTGTGTGTGTGTATATATATGTATGTATATATATGTGTATATATATGTATGTATATTATATATGCATGTGTGTATATATACATATACATATATGTATGTATATATGTGTGTATATATATGTGTGTATATGTACACACATATACGACCTACACGACCTACTGAGCGGCATTATTGCTTCCTGAAGTAAAGTGAAACGGAAACCGTGTTCATCTTAACTGAAAGCTTCGCTGTGTTTGCTAGCATCACGCACCTGTCAGTCAGTCAGTTACCATGTCACCTTAAAGGGTAAACAAATGACACAGCACTACTATGATTACAGAGAAGGTTGCGCTGTTATAATTCACTTACCTTTTAACACGTTTTGGTGAGTTTATATCCCGCTATTAAAAAAAACAACAACGACTGAATGTTTTGAATGAGAAGTAATGTAGCAGTGGCGAGGTGAATTTTGGTGTGATACCCCGCCATGGAAGAAGGAATGTAGCGGAAACCATTATATATATATATATATATATATATATATATATATATATATATATATATATATATATATTATTATTATTATTATTATTATTATTATTATTATTATTATTATTATTATTATTATTATTATTATTATTAGCTTACCCAACGAGTACCAGTGATTTTTTTTCTTTTGTGTTTTTTTATTGATATTTTGTCAATTTTACCTTTTAATTATTCTATTCAGTGTTATCACAATGTTGACCTGAGCTGAAAAAAAAGCTGAACAGATGTAACAAAAAATACTTACTGAATGTTTTATTATTATTTTATGTATTAATCTAATGTATTATTTTCATAATCATCATTCATTATTATAGTTAATAATATATATTAGACTATGTACAATAAATCAAGCACTCTACAGGCTGCAAAATCACGTCACATGATGGTAATGATTTCCACATATCTGGGAGAATGAATGCTGAAAAATTATTATTTAAATTTTTTTTATATATTTTATTTATTTATTTTATTTTTATTAATTATTTATTTTTATTTATTAATTTGTTTAATATTTTTTATAATTTATTTATTTATTTTTTCATTATTATTATTATTATTATTATTATTAATTTATTATTGGCCTCACAGCAAGAAGGTCGCTGGTTCGAGCCTCTGCTGGGTCAGTTGGTGTTTCTGTGTGGAGTTTGCATGTTCTCCCCATGTTGCCGTGGGTTTCCTCTGGGTGCTCTGGTTTCCCTCACAGTCCAAACACATGCTCTATAGGGAAATTTAGCTAAATTGGCCGTTGTGTGTGTGGATGAGTGTGTATGATTGTTTCTCAGTGCTGGATTGCAGCTGGAAGGGCATCCGATGCGTAAAACATATGCTGGAATAGTTGGCGGTTCATTCCACTGTGGCAAGCTCTGATTAACACAGAGAATAAGCCGAAAATGAATGAATGAATGAATTGCACAGCTCTAAGTTACTTTAAACCTCATTAAAAGGGATTCACGTTTTGCTCTTTCTGCTTTAAACTATTTTTATTGTCTTGAAAATGCTTCTTGATTTAAGAGTTAAGATATCTGGACTAGAAACAAGACTAAAACTCTAGGTGATAAAGCATGCTTTTGCAGTGTAGATAAAACTGAGGCTTTAGAAATAGCCGTGTCCGTGTGGACAGCGCCTCAGTGTTTATCCTTATATAAACTGTGAGAGACTGAGTGAAAAATCACACACTGAAGTGCTGAATGATGGAGTCCAGACGCATCAGTGTGTGTGTAAAGCATGTCTGAGACGGAAAATGAAACGCACTCTTATAGAAATGTGAACGAGTTGTGTAGTGAGTGCATGCAGATTTACTTTATTAGTGATTGATTGATTGATTTTACTGAAAACACCCTAGTGATAGATTAATTCTAAACAAACATGACAGGTAATCTCAACTGAAAGCTGAGCTCTTCATAGCGCATGACCATCAGTGTTTGAAACTGTGTGTGTGTTCAAGTGTGAACAGGCAGACTGTGTGCTTCTACACTCACGCTGTTCGCCATGGTAACAGATACAGAGCATCTCTTGCTGAGGTCGCCACGGTTACTGTCGGATGCTGAGCTCCTCGTGGCTGCCATGGCAACCGACCCACCGTATGCAAAGAGGACTGTAGCATCATCTGAAGCATCAAACGGCCTTCAGAAACACAGCATCATCTTCAGCATGCAGGCACTCATTCATTACTAACAGAGGGATGAACAAGAGAAGAGGAGTAAAGTAAAAACCATGTGGTGCTAGTAGAGGAGAAGTACCTGCTATAAACACTGCACTACTCAAAGAATGGATCATTTGGATCATTTGGAGCTTTTGTCAGCTTATTTCATCTCTTTAATTCAATTAATCTTTATTTGTATAGCGCTTTTACAATGTAGATTGTGTCAAAACAGCTTCACTTAGAAGATTATAATGAATTGAAACAGTGTCCGTCCAGTTTTCAGAGTTTAAGTTCAGGTCAGCTCAGTTCAGTGTGGTTTAACATTCTCTACTGAGAGTCCAAACACTGAAGAGTAATCCATCGATGCGCAGCTCTATAGATCCTGAACCATGCAGGCCAGTGGAGGAACAAACTTCACCAATTGACGAAAGTGAAGAATTAAAAATACCTGGAGAGAAACCAGGCTCAGTTGGGCACGACCGTTTCTCCGCTGGCCAAACGTCTTGTGCAGAGCTGCAGTCTAGGCACCGGAGGCTGGAACTGGACCTCAGCGAAGACTCGTCTGTCCCTGGAGCGTCACTGGAATCAGTCTCATATTCTCCACTCCTCCATGACCACCACAGCAGCTGCTCAGGATACGGCCTGGTCCAGGATTATGGAAACCTTGGGATCGTCTCATCGCTGGTCTACATATCCGTGGTCGCACATGTTTATAATCCTCCAGATTACCAGCAGGGCTAAAAGTTGGAATTGATAGGGAGAGAGACCTGCTGCACTGCTGTCCACTGTGTCTATATTCAGACCTGAGGATTGAGGAGGAGAGAAGCTCTCCTCATTTATAGTGTTTATATAAAGACGATTATCTTTATATTGATAGAACAAATTAAGGTTATATATTATATATTAAGGGCGTCGCAGTTACGCAGTGGGTAGCACTATCGCTTCACAGCAAGAAGAGGTTCAAGTGTTCAAGCCGAGCCTCGGCTGGGTCAGTGTGTGTTTCTGTGTGGAGTTTGCATGTTCTCCCCGTGTTGGCGTGGGTTTCCTCCAGGTGCTCCGGTTTCCCCCACAGTCCAAACATATGCGCTATAGGGGAACTGATCAACTAAATTAGCTGTAGTGTATGAGTGTGTGTGTGTGAATGAGTGTGTATGGGTGTTTCCCAGTACTGGGTTGTGGTTGGAAGGGCATCCGCTGCGTAAAACATATGCTGGATAAATTGGTGGTTCATTCCTCTGTGGCGACCCCTTTCTCCCCTGCTCTCCCCCATCATGGAGCACTTTTGGAAAAAACTCTGAGGTAGACTTGAACTGAAAGAGGGGGTTTCATGGCCCTTTAATACAACTCCATGAAATCGGGTTGCTATGACAACTGTAATTGACAACAATGCAAACAGAATTAGCATAATCCAGCAATGAAGCGACGACACGCCGTTGCAGCTGTGATGTAATAAATGATCAGCCATAACGAAGCTCCACACAACCAGAATCTAGAACAGCAGAGCGCAGGGATGATTATGGGATGCTAATTCACTTGTTACAGCTTGTTCTCCTTCAGCAGCTCTTAAAAATGATTGTACTATTTATATGCAAATGTGTTCATCATTTGGAGTTGATGCACCGAGCTGCCAAACTCATTAGACACCTCATAAACACGTCCGCCTGCTCTCAAACAGGTCCTCTTCTGCCCTATTTCCAGCACCGCTCCTGTTTGTCGCCTGCATTACAGGACTGTATTTATGACTGCTGAATGATGGCGCCTATAATGATAAACGCATCCTTATGCAGACATGAATATTCGAGAAATTAATCATGTAGAGCTCAGGCCAATATTATCAGCGCTCTTTTAAGTTTGTTTTCTTTCAAGTATTTCCCAAATGATGTTGAACAGATTCAGGAATTTCTCACAGTATTTCCTCTAATATTTGTTCTTCTGGAGAAAGTCTTATTTGTTTTATTTCAGCTAGATTAAAAGCAGTTTTTATTTGTTTTAAAGCCATTTTAAGGTCAATATTATTAGCTCCTTCAGCAATATTAGTTTTGGATTGTCTCCAGAATAAACCACTGTTATACAATGCTTGCCTAATTACCCTTACTTTACCCTAATTACCCTAGTGAAGCCTTTAAATGTCACTTTAAGCTGTATAGAAGTGTCTTGAAGAATATCTAGTCTAATATTATTTACTGTCATCATGACAAAGAGAAAATAAATCAGTTATTAGAGATGAGTTATTAACACTATTATGATTAGTTACAGAGACATGTTAATGCACAGCTGTCAATCAATTTGGTGGGGGCGGGGAATCTGCACTCCTGTGTCACGTTGCGATGTGCCTTAAAAATGGGAGGGATTTGGATCCTATTTTAATGTCAGGATATTTAAAAAAGGAAACTTATTGTGTTTCTATCACTTCAGTATGATTGTGTACACACTATACCTACACACAGTTCTGTCCAAACAGCTAGCAGGAGTTGATTTTCATCATAGGTGCCCTTTAAAATATAACATTTGTTTACAGATTGATATGTTTCTGATCCAATTACTCTGTGGTTGGTTGCTTCGGAAAATAGAAACAGATGTTTCAGTATAATATTAACATTTACACTCACTGGCCACTTTATTAGGTACACTTGTCCAACTCCTTGTTAACGCACATTTATAATCAGCCAATCACATGGCAGCAGCTCGATGCATTCAGGCATGTAGACATAATCAAGACGATCTGCTGCAGGTCAAAGCGAGCATCAGAATGGGGAAGAAAGGGGATTTAAGAGACTTTGAACGTGGCATGGTTGTTGGTGCCAGACGGGCTGCTCTGAGTATTTCAGGAACTGCTGATCTACTGGGATTTTCACGCACAACCATCTCTAGGGTTTACAGAGAATGGTCCGACAAAGAGGAAATATCCAGTGAGCGGCAGTTCTGTGGGCTCAAATGCCTTGTTGATGCCAGAGGTCAGAGGAGAATGGCCAGACTGGTTCCAGCTGATAGAAAGGCAACAGTAACTCAAATAAGCACTCGTTACAAGCGAGGTCTGCAGAAGAGCATCTCTGAACACACAACACATCCAACCTTGAGGCGGATGGGCTACAGCAGCAGAAGACCACACCGGGTGCCGCTCCTGTCAGCTAAGAACAGGAAACTGAGGCTACAATTCACACAGGCTCACCAAAACTGGACAACAGAAGATTGGAGAAACGTTGCCTGGTCTGATGAGACTCCATTTCTGCTGACACATTCGGATGGTCGGGTCAGAATTTGGCCTCAACAACATGAAAGCATGGATCCATCCTGCCTTGTATCAGCGGTTCAGCGGTTGGCACACTTTGGGTCCATTAGTACCAATTGAGCATGGTGTCAGCGCCACAGCCTACCTGAGTATTGTTGCTGACCATGTCCATCCCTTTATGAGCACAGTGTCTCCATCTTCTGATGGCTACTTCCAGCAGGATAACGCACCATGTCATAAAGCACCAATCATCTCAGACTGGTTTCTTGAACATGACAATGAGTTCACTGTACTCAAATGGCCTCCACAGTCACCAGAGCTCAATCCAATAGAGCACCTTTGGGATGTGGTGGAACGGGAGATTGGCATCATGGATGTGCAGCCGACAAATCTGCAGCAACTGTGTGATGCTATCATGTCAATATGGAGCAAAATCTCAGAGGAATATTTCCAGCAGCTTGTTGAATCTACGCCATGATGGATTAAGACAGTTCTGAAGGCAAACGGGGGTCCGACCCGGTACTAGTAAGGTGTACCTAATAATGTGGCCGCTCACTTTATTTATGGAATTTATGTTTTGAGAATTTACTGCAAACGTCACGTCCATAATGCTGGAATTGCTCTTATCCCACCAAAATGTGATTGCAGCGTGAATCTCCAGAGTTTAACTGGTGTGTTGTGTGTGTGTGTGTGTGTGTGTGTCCGTGTCCTCAAGGACAGATGGATGTGGTGGAGTTTTTCATGCATGATTTACCTGCGCAGGAAACACAATCTGATGGAAACAGCAGGATCCCTCACAGGAAGTGCAGACACAAGCAAAAGTCCGCCCTCCCCGTGACCTTTGACCTTCAGTGAAAACATCCCGACACCAGAATATCAGGTGAAGCTCTTATTATTCACCATCATCTGTCTGAACTTCATAAATGTATTCTAAACACACACACATGCACACACATCACATTAGCGGTGTTAAGGAGCTGTAGAAAAATAATGTTAAATACTATATAAATCATACCATATAAGGAAGCTTAAACTAGTACAGAATAAGGCAGTGAGATTAATCCTTCAGCGTGTGTATGGTAAAAATATTGATTTCTTATTCATTTCTATATAAATATGGGTTTATTCATTCATTAAGTTTCCTTCAGCTTAGTCCTTTCATTCATCAGGGGTCACCACAGCGGAATGAACCACCAACTTATCCAGCATATGTTTTATGCGGATGCCCGTCCAGCTGCAGTCCAGTACTGGGAAACACTCATACACACTCTTTCACACACACACTCATACACTACAGCCAATTTAGTTGATCAATTCCCCTATAGCACATGTGTTTGGACTGTGGGGGGAAACCGGAGCACCCGGAGGAAATATGGCTTTATTGAAGTACACCGCGATCAAACTATTACCGTTATGCAGGACTTTTCGCCATATTTTCTGACAAGGTTCACATACGCGGCTGTCTGTAAAAGACCACGTACACACACACACACACACACACACGCATCACAAAATGCATGTGTTATTAAATTTCATAACACTCTCACCTGGCCTTACTCCTTATTTGAGCCTAATAGCCCAGTTTGTAACGGGGGCATGAATGAAATGTTCATGAGTTGAAGTGAAAGTGCCGAAAGTCAGGCGTGCTGCTGATTTGATTCAGAAGGGCACTGTTTTATCAGACAGCTCACCTGTCAGGTATACATCCACGCTAAATTATCAAGGTGACAGTCATCATAGCTTGTGTAGAACAGACCTGACTTTGAGAATAGATTAACGGCCATATTTTTATTATCGCCCGATAAGAGTCTCGAGTTAATACAGCACGTTAACGCCGATAACGGCCCACCGCTAATATATATGTATAATGTTGGTGAAATGCTGTGTGACTATCTTGACTTATAAATACAGAAGATCGATGCATGTTCAGCTCTTACACACACTGCTTTCATGAGATTGATTGTAATGGAATCTTGCAGAAGTGTGTAAGGTGAGCTGGTGTGTGTGTGTGTGTGTTTGTGTATGTTTGCATCTCTGTCTGTTTGTCTGTGTTTGCGTACGTGTGCCCATCTGTGTGTATCCATCTGTGTGTGTCCGTTTGTCTGTCGGTCTGTCTATGTGTATGTGTGTGTGCCTCTCTGTGTATTCTTGTGTGTGTGTGTACGTCTGTGTATGCATCTGTGTGTGTGTGTGTCCATGTGTCCGTCTGATTATGTGGGTGTCTCCGTCTGTGTGTGTGTGTCCATGTGTCCGTCTGTTTATGTGGGTGTCTCGGTCTGTGTGTATGTGTGTGTGCGTGTGTGTGTGTTTCTGCATGTCCGTCTGTGTGTGTCTGTCTGATTGTGTGTGTGTGTGTGTGTGTGTGTGTGTCTCTCTGTATGTGTGTCTATGCGCGTGTTTGCATGTGTATATCTATCTGTGTGTGTGTGTATGTGTGTCTATGCATAAGTGCGTGTCTGTGCATGTATGTCTGTCTATTTGTCTATCTATTTGTGTGTGTGTGTGTGTGTTTCTGCATGTTTGTCTGTGTGTATCCATCTGTGTGTGTGGCTGTTTGTCTGTCTGTTTGTGTGTGTGTGTGTCTCTCTGTATGTGTGTCTATGCGCGTGTTTGCATGTGTATGTGTGTGTGTGTCTATTCATATGTGCTTGTCTGTGCATGTATGTGTCTATGTATGTCTTTCTATTTGTGTGTGTGTGTGTGTTTCTGCATGTCCATCTGTGTGTATCCATCTGTGTGTGCATGTCTGTTTGTGTGTGAGTGTGTGTGTGTGTGTCTGTGCGTCAATCTGTATTTGTGTGTACATGTGTGTCTCAGTATGTCTGTCTGTATATGTGTGTGTGAGTCTGCATTCAGTCATAAACACACACAGATACAGTAAACTGCACATCTGCGCGTGTGAGTGTGTGTGTCCTGCACTAATGCTGCTGCTGCAGTGACAGTAATGATGGATCAGCAGGGCTCTCTCTGCTTTGGTCTGTCTCTATGGCAGAGCTGATGATGGCTGTAAAAGCTCCATTACTGGGACATCGCTCAGATTATGCTGGAGATTAAAGCTTTCAGATTAGATCACTGCAGATTAAATGTCAAGGCTGTCATCTGCCACAGCACACACACTGTTGTACAGCTTCATGTTCAGGGCTGCTGTTTGTCCACATTTATTAAGATTTGATCTCCATTGATTATATTTATGAGCTCTCCAGTGTGTAGTGCAGATCAGTGTATGCTGCATCATCCATCATTTTATATGTGCATTATTGGTATAATTATGATAATAGTGTAAGGAAGATTTTTTATGATTTGCACACCAAGGCTGTTTTTGTAATAAAAAAATGTAATGAATTATGATTATGTGTGCTGATTTCTGGATGAGTTTCATCGTAATTTTAAATATGATTGTGATTTTGAATGTGATTGTGTGTGCTGATATCTGGATTTTTAATATCATTGTGATTTTGAATATGATTGTGATTTTGAATGTGATTGTGATTTTGAATATGATTGTGTGTGCTGATATCTGGATTTTTAATATCATTGTGATTTTTGAATATGATTGTGATTTTGAATATGATTGTGTGTGCTGATATCTGGATTTTTAATATCATTGTGATTTTGAATATGTGATTTTGATATATGATTTTGATTTTGCGTGCTGATATCTGGATGTTGAATATGGTTATGATTTGTGTGTGTGCAATTTTCTAGATAATGAACTTGATTGTGATTTTGCGTCCTGATATCTAGATTATATATATGATTTTAATTTTGAATACGATTGTGATTTTTGTGTCGTTATCTAGATGGTGAATATGATTTTGAATATGATTGTGGCTTTGCGTGCTGATTTCCGAATGATGAGTAAGATTGTGATTTTGGAAATGATTGTGATTTTGCATGCTGATATCTAGATGATTAATATGATTGTGATTTTTTTTTTTTTATATGATTGTGATTTTGCATCCTGATATCTAGATGATGAATGTGATTTGAAATACGATTGTGATTTTTGCGCCCTGTTATCTAGATGGTGAATATGATTTTGAATACGATTGTGATTTTGCATCCTGATATCTAGATTATATATATGATTTTGATTTTGAATACAATTGTGATTGTGTCGTTATTTAGATGGTGAATATGATTTTGAATATGATTGTGGCTTTGCGTGCTGATTTCTGAATGATGAGTAAGATTGTGATTTTGAATATGATTGTGATTTTTGCATGCTGATTTCTAGATGATGAATATGATTTTAAATACGATTGTGATTTTTGCGCCCTGTTATCTAGATGGTGAATATGATTTTGAATATGATTGTGATTTTGCATGCTGATATCTAGATGATGAATATGATTGTGATTTTGAATATGATTGTGATTTTGCTTCCTTATATGTAGATGATGAATGTGATTTGAAATACGATTGTGATTTTTTTTTTTTTTTTGCACCCTGTTATCTAGATGGTGAATATGATTTTGAATTTGATTGTTATTTTGCATGCTGATATCTGGATGATGAATATGATTGTGATTTTGTGTCCTGATATCTAAATGAGGAATATGATTTTGAACATGATTGTGGCTTTGCGTGCTGATTTCTGAATGAGTAAGATTGTGATTTTTTTTTTAATATGATTGTGATTTTGCATCCTGATATCTTGATGAATATGATTTGAAATACGATTTTTGCGCCCTGTTATCTAGATGGTGAATATGATTTTGAATATGATTGTGATTTTGCATGCTGATATCTGGATGATGAATATGATTGTGATTTTGAATATGATTGTGATTTTGCATGCTGATATCTAGATGATGAATATGATTTTGAACATGATTGTGGCTTTGCGTGCTGATTTCTGAATGATGAATAAGATTGTGATTTTGAATACAATTGTGATTTTGCATCCTGTTGTCTAGATGATGAATATGATTTTGATTTTTGTGTGCTTTTATCTGGATGATGAATATGATTGTGATTTTGCGTCCTGTTATCTAGATGATGAATATGATTGTGATTTTGAATATGATTGTGATTTTTGCTTCCTGATATCTAGATTATGAATATGATTTTAAATACGATTGTGATTTTGTGTCCTGATATCTAGATGATGAATATGATTGTGATTTTGAATATGATTGTGATTTTGCGTCCTGATATCTAGATGATGAATATGATTGTGATTTTGAATATGATTGTGATTTTGCGTCCTGATATCTAGATGATGAATATGATTGTGATTTTGAATATGATTGTGATTTTGCGTCCTGATATCTAGATGATGAATATGATTGTGATTTTGAATATGATTGTGATTTTTGCATGCTGATATCTGGATGATGAATACAATTGTGATTTTTGAATACAATTATAATTTTGAAACCATTGTGATTTTTGTGTGCTGATTTCTCGATGATGAATATGATTGTGATTTTTGAATACAAATGTGATTTTGCTTGCTAATATGTGGATGATGAATAAGATTGTGATTTTGCATGCTGATATGTAGATGATGAAAAAGTTTGTGATTTTTGCATGCTGAGGTCTGAATAATGAATGTGATTGTGATTTTTTTTTTTCTGATATCTATATGATAAATATGATTGTGACTTTGAAGATGATTTTTATTTTGTGTGCTCATATCTAGAAAATGACGATGATCATGATTTAGTGTTCTGATATCTAAATGATGAATATGATTATGAATAAGATTTAGATTTTTGCGTGTTGACATCTGCATGATAATTCTGATTGTGATTTTGAATATGATTGTGATTTTTGCATGCTGATATCTAGATGATGAATATGATTTTAAATACGATTGTGATTTTTGCGCCCTGTTATCTAGATGGTGAATATGATTTTGAATTTGATTGTGGTTTTGCATGCTGATATCTGGATGATGAATATGATTGGGATTTTGAATACGATTGTGATTTTGCATCCTGATACCTAGATTATATATATGATTTTGATTTTGAATACAATTGTGATTGTGTCGTTATTTAGATGGTGAATATGATTTTGAATATGATTGTGGCTTTGCGTGCTGATTTCTGAATGATGAGTAAGATTGTGATTTTGAATTTGATTGTGGTTTTGCATGCTGATATCTAGATGATGAATATGATTGTGATGTTTTGCATCCTGATATCAAGATGATTATTATGATTTGAAATACGATTATGATTTTGTGTCCTGATATCTAGATGGTGAATAGGATTTTGAATATGATTGTGATTTTTGCTTCCTGATATCTAGATTATGAATATGATTTTAAATACGATTGTGATTTTGTGTCCTGTTATCTAGATGGTGAATATGATTGTGATTTTGTGTCCTGTTATCTAGATGGTGAATATGATTGTGATTTTTGTGTGCTGATATCTGGATGATGAATATGATTGTGATTTTTGAATACAATTGTGATTTTGCTTGCTAATATCTGGATGATGAAAAAGTTTGTGATTTTGCATGCTGAGGTCTGAATAATGAATGTGATTGTGATTTTTTTTTTTATTTTTTTTTCTGATATCTGTATGATAAATATGATTTTGACTTTGAAGATGATTTTTATTTTGTGTGCTGATATCTAGAAAATGACGATGATCATGATTTTGTGTTCTGATATCTAAATGATGAATATGATTATGAATAAGATTTAGATTTTTGCGTGTTGACATCTGCATGATGAATATGATTGTGATTTTGCTCGATTTCTGTATGATGAATACGAGTGATTTTGCGTGACGGAATCTGGATGATGAATATTATTATGATTTTGAACACGATTTTGCGTGCTGATTTCTGAATGATGAATAAGATTGTGATTTTGAATATGATTGTGATTTTGCGTGCTGATTTCTGGATGATGAATATGATTATGATTTTGATTATGATTTTGATTTTTGCATGCTAATATCTGGATGTTGAATATGATTGATTTGAAATATGATTTTGTGTGGTGATATCTGAATGACGATTATAATTATGATTTTGCTGATTTCTGCATCTGTCCTGTTCTCAGGTCTGAACGGTGAAGACGAGCCTCAGATGTGAACCTGTATGAAGGTGCTCGGTGATGCAGGATGATGCGGTTGCCATGGCGACATGCTTCTCTGAAGCAGATCTGAGACGACAGGCTCGATATTTGCTCTTGTTCCTCAGGCTTGACGGATGCGCGTCTCTATTTGCCCTTCAGCACGTACACACACACACACACACACACACACACACACACACTCAGACACAAGTGCTTCTGTCAGGCCTCAGTGAGTCTGTCAATCAAACCTCTCTGACCCACTTTCACTACAGATGATCATCATGTGTTGCGGACGGGTTCAAAAGGAGGGGTTATGTTTAAAGGATGGTGTGGAGTTGCTCGTGACACTTAATAAAATAGATGAATGAAGTGTACAAGTGTAACTGTGTGTGTGTGTGTGTGTGTGTGTGTGTGTGTGTGTGTGTGTGTGTTCAATTTTGTGTATGAGAAAAATTCACTGTGTGTGTGAGTTTGACTTACAGCGTTTGTTGAGGTTGTGTGTGTGTGTGTGTGTGTGTTTATTTTGGTGAGAAATTTACTGTGTGTGTGTGTGTGTGTGTGTGTGTTTCAGAAATTTACTTTGTGTTTGTTGAGGTTGTGTGTGTGTGTGTGTGTTTTTTTGTGTGTGTGTGTTTCAGAAATTTACTTTGTGTTTGTTGAGGTTGTGTGCGTGACTGTTGAGGTTTTGTGCGTGTGTGTGTGTGTGTGTGTTTATTTTGGTGAGAAATTTACTGTGTGTGTGTGTTTCAGAAATTTACTTTGTGTTTGTTGAGGTTGTGTGTGTGTGTGTGTGTGTGTGTGTGTGTTTGTGTGTGTGTGTTTCAGAAATTTACTTTGTTTGTTGAGGTTGTGTGCGTGTGTGTTTGTGTGTGTGTGTGTGTGTGTGTGTGTGTGTGTGTTTCAGAAATTTACTTTGTTTGTTGAGGTTGTGTGTGTGCGTGTGTGTTTTTGTGTGTGTGTGTTTCAGAAATTTACTTTGTTTGTTGAGGTTGTGTGTGTGTGTGTGTGTGTGTGTTTTTGTGTGTGTGTGTTTCAGAAATTTACTTTGTGTTTGTTGAGGTTGTGTGCGTGACTGTTGAGGTTTTGTGTGTGTGTGTGTCTGGTGTGTGTGTGTGTGTTTGTTTGTGTGTGTGTGTGTTTCAGAAATTTACTTTGTGTTTGTTGAGGTTGTGTGTGTGACTGTGTTTGTTGAGGTTGTGTGTGTGTCTATGTGTGGGACTTCGTGTGTGTTGAGCTTGTGTATGTTTTGTGTCAAGAGCCTCATGGTAACTGAGTGTGTGTGTTAATTTTTTGTGTTTCAGAAATTTACAGTGTGTGATTGTGTGTTGAGGTTATGAGTGTGATAATGTGTGTATTGAGATTATGTGTGTGTGTTGAGATTGTGTGATTTACACTGTCTATTGAGGTTATGTTAGTGTCTGTGTATGAGTGCATTTCTCAGTGTGTGTGTGAGAGTTTGACTTAGAGTGTGTTAAGGTTGTGTATGTATGTGTGTGTGTGTTGAGCTCATGTGTGCAGAGACTCATGGTAACTGTTTGAGTGTGTGTGTGTCTGTGTGTTGAGGTTGTGTGTGTGACAGCATGTTGAGGTTGTGTGTGTGTGTGTGTTTCTGTCTGTAGTTGTAGTTACTGATGTTAATCCTGGTCTAGGTGCAGTGTGTTCTACAGTAGTGGATCAGAAACACATGTAAGCGGCTGGTTCTGGCCTTCCTTCATTAATTCTCATTATATATATATATATGTGTGTGTGTGTGTGTGTGTAGCGTCTGCTTCTCTGTGACCCGCCGTCTGCACTCAGGCTCATTCATCCTCCTGCTCTACTTCTGGATGTTTCCGCTGGTCCTCTGGCGCGCCGCGGCTCTGACCCGCAGTCCTGCTCATTTGTTCAGCTCTCGCTCTCTGGAGAGTCTGTGGGATTTGCTGAAGCGCCGGCGCTGAGATCCTGTGAGTTACAGCAGATCAGGACACAACATAAACACACACACACACACACATCTCATAGATTTAGCTGATCATTCCTGCTGATAATCATCAACTGTTGGCCTGATGTAATCAGGCAGACACTACAGGCTGACAGACGATATAACAAATCAAGCAGAGGAGGGAAGAACTGTGTCAGAGCTGAATGTTTAGCATATTACTCCAGTCACTGCACCACGCTAAACCTTGCAGTTTGTTTTTTTTCTGGCATTACAGAAATTTATAATCTATTTAGCAAGAATTATTATTAATCAGGCAAGTCATTGTATAACAGTGGTTTGTTCTGCAGACAATCCAAAACTAATATTGCTTAAGGGGGCTAATAATATTGACCTTAAAATAGATTTATAATCCTTAAAATGGCTTTAAAACAATTAAAACTGCTTTTATTCTAGCCGAAATATTATAGTAAATACTGTGAAAACTCCTGAATCTGTTCAACATCATGTGGGAAATACTTGACAAAGAAAACAATATTTACAGGAGGAATTCACAGCAATAATTGTATCATACACTCATATAGTTTTAATCTAAATATGAATAAACATTGTCTTAAATATGTGCATGCCTGTGTGTATTTATGAATATTTAGTTATAAATACACACAATACACACATTTATTTATTCATTTATTAAGCCAAATTAAACTTATTTTGGATGTGAATAATTGCTCATGCGAACGCGGGGAGAACATGCAAACTCCACACAGAAATGCCAACTGACACAGCCAAGGCTCGAACCAGCGACCTTCTTGCTGCGATGCAAATGTGCTACCCACTGCGCCACCGTGCCGCATACCCATAACCAAATCATAAATAAATAAAGAGAAGCTACACACAGATGACCACCTGTCAGTCACTTCTTCAGCAGGACTCCGGCATGAATAGTCAGAGTGATGTGTGTCGGCGTCCAGGAACCAACCAACAGTATCTGAGGTGAAGTACAAGCAGTGATTGAAGATTGAAGCAGTGTACTGATGCTGTGACACGTTACCTGATAGATTCAAAAGACTGAAGAGTCCTTAGATAGAGACAAGATGAATTAAATATCACGTTTAGCAACTATCGTGAGACGAGATCCAGCGGTACAACCTTGATAAACTGTCTGACGTGCACTGCTCTCTGGGGTTTTCTGCTCAAAGCATCCGATTGTGTGTGTGGGGTCACGTGATGTGTGTTTTCAGCGGGATAGTGTGGACTGAGAGCATTTCAGAAATGCTAAATGAAACGCCAGTGTGGACGTGGATCATTTTCCTTCTAAAATAGCGTATTAGCGTAAACAGAGCCGTGTGTGTGTGTGTGTTTTTCATGAGCGGGTTACTGCTGTGACGGGGGCGGGGCGGAGAATCGCAATGTCGGCTCAGCATCGTGATGTCTATCGATGGACAATGGCATCGTCTATCCATAGATATTTACATTAGATGTCGCCTACGCTGTTGTTGTCTGTTCGATGTAATGCGTCAATAGAGCCGCCATTTTAGTACAGGGTAGCGCTCCTTTGAAATGAACGTGGCAACAAGGTGCAGTGGAGGACTGTGGCCATCCAGAGCCAGAGATACACACACATATACACAAATATCTATGATCAGGAGTTTTCCCGCTGGTCAGTATGCTAATATTTTAATTAAATTATGAATATTATAATTTGACATCACTTTTCTACATTGATGGATCAGTGACCGCGTGGGCATTCCTGGCAAAGAGTGTGTGTTTGTGTGTGTGTGTGTGTGTGTGTGTGTGTGTATGGAAATGTATTATCCTCCCTCCCTGTTACATTTGGTCTAATCTGTATGCTGAAACACACCTCCTCTCCTCTTTCACTTCTCATTCTAACAGAGGGAGCGATTCGTTTGTAAATGAATCTCCATTATGAACGACTCGTTCTCTTAGCCGAAAAGTTCACATCTCCTTGTCGTATTTCATTGGCATTGTTTGCTTATTTTATCTGACAAAGCTAGCATAAGCTGAGTGTTTAGTGTGAGTTGGTGCTGCTTTGCCTTACGCTGAATGCAGTAGAGACTGTATTATCATCAATAACGTGACTTGTTGAGCACAAAAGTTCATAACATACAAAAACGAAATCTTCCCCATGAGATGTTCTGCCTTTGTTTGCTTTGTTTGCTTGTTACTACACCTGTACACAGTGCTAAAGTCCAGCATCTTCACACTGGCACACTGTCTTGACTATCAGTTGAATGACACTTGTGCTGGGAGCACTGTACACATGTGGCGGCGCTATTGACGCATGCTCAGGGTCCGTATGCAATATCTAGTGTAAATATATCGACCCAACCCTACTGTGTGTATAACATAATGATTTGTGTAGTTCTATAATGTGCGCGTACGACCAAGCCGCTGACAACATGCAGGATTATTAAATGCGTGTGCAGCTGTGCACTTTTTCTGCCTTCACATTTGCACATCACGACCACGTGCGCTCTAAATAAAGCCGCAGGACGCACTTCTGTTATTATCCTCTGTAAGTCATCTGTTCTTATGTCTTTATTTATTTCATGCTACAGCCTAGCACCTGAATATATGTATATATAATTCATTAAAAGTGGGTGGTGCAGTGGGCAGCAATGTCACTTTACAGCTAGAAGTTCACTGGTTTGAGCCTCGGCTGGGTCAGTTGGTGTTTCAGTGTGGAGTTTGCATGTTCTCCTCGTGTTGGCGTTGGTTTCCTCCGGGTGCTCTGGTTTCCCTCACAGTCCAAACACATGCCCTATAGGGGAATTGATGAACTACATTGGCCGTAGTGTATGAGTGTGTGTGTGAATGAGTGTGTATGGGTGTTTCCCAGTACTGGGTTGCGGCTGGAAGGGCATCTGCTGCGTAAAACATGCTGGAATAGTTGGTGGTTCATTCAGCTTTTTTTTTTGATCAAATAAATGAGGTTTGATCAGCAGAAGAGACTTTAACACACACACACACACACACACACACACACACACACACACACACACACACACACACACACACACACACACACACACACACACACATAATTCTAGGACTTTACACCAGTGCTACATAAAGAAAGTGAAGCTGTAACTGTCCAGTTTTTACAGAGTTACTCACTGTACCTCAATAAACTCCCCACTGGAAGGGTTTCAGGGCAAGTACGATGGATACAACTCGAGCCACTGC
Organism: Danio aesculapii; assembly: GCF_903798145.1. NCBI lineage: Eukaryota > Metazoa > Chordata > Actinopteri > Cypriniformes > Danionidae > Danio > Danio aesculapii. The sequence goes on along the minus strand of NC_079436.1, from coordinate 59,211,891 downwards.
TGAACTTTTATTGCGTTCACACACACAATGTTCGTCTACAATTAGACAGCCCAAGTACTGGCGTTACACTAGTCTGTCAAACTTCGACGTCCTTCCTCGTTTAATCAACAGTTGCTAGTAGCTGTCACTGGTGCACATGGGTAGTCGGAGTGAAATAGTGGATTTCCTATTTTTTTTATTTCATCTTTTACTTGAACACACTGAAAATAACCAGTGTCATGTAAAAGGTGTTAAATGCTCAACATCTTTGTTGTTTTCATTGTCTGTTAAATAAGAATAAGACATCATTCTGTGGCTGAGGGCCATTACAGATTAAAAGAAAGACTGGTGTTACTTTCAGGAAGGAGAATTTAATTAGAGGCATTCCCATATTAAACTCTTCTTTAAAAAGCCCAGAGAGAGAAAGTGCTCTGATAAACAGTGTCAGCTTTGCACATGAGTTTGCAGTTCTGTCTTTATTTACGTTGTACTTTTCCCATGTGGGATGCAGGGTGGAATCTGTGCAATATATTAGGCTAATAAAATGAATTTTAATAAATAAAATTATACTTAAAACTCACATTATTGTATGTGCTGTGGAGAAAAGGTGTGTTTCAATCCAGCTACTGCAAGTATATATGTTAAAGATAATATGTGCAATATATATATTATTATAAAGTTAATAATGTTTTGTTTGGGAGCATGGATACAGCTATAATCTTCTTATGATACAAACACAGATTAAATAGATCTGATCATGTAAATGTTTGCACTAACCATACTGCACATTTTTATTAACTTAACCATAACTTATAGCAATAACTCCCTATTTCTGCTGTACAGTGTGACAGATATTTTTCAGCTGGAAACTGGATCAAGAATTCATCAAGCAGCTGTGTGTGAAACTTTAGACACTCCACCTTTAGCGGTTGGTCAGTTAACAATATTTGTTTCTGTTCCTGCTCTCAGCTACCATTTGCTGATGGTAAAAAATAAATAACTGAAGTGACCTTTAATTAGTATTTTGCACTTTAAAAACGATATTTTTGTTTATTTAATTAAGATATTTTTCAGGGTCTTGATATTTATTCTTTAATTCTTTTTTATATAAATTCTCATGTAAAAGGTTCACATTTATGCAACCGATATTTAATAAATTGGTGTTATTTTTCCGTACTTACTCTTGCTGACTTTTGTTCTCAGTTTGATCTAGCCGTTCATACATTCACCTCAACAAAATGGGTAAAAGTAAAGTATTCATCATTTGTGCTGATTATTGTATCGGATTTGTATCGGTATCGGTTCGTACTGAAGGCTGCAATATCGGTATCGTATCGGAAGTTTAACCGTTATATCGGGACATCCCTAACACATACAGATGTGCATGCATGCATATACACACAGAGAGACAGACGGACACACGCAGACACACAACACATACAAATGCACATGCATACAGACACACATACATACACTGGCAGACACATACACACAGACAAGCAGACAGATACATGCAGACACACACACAGATGCACACATAGACAGACACACATAGTCACACGGACACACACACAGACTGGCAGACATGCATACATATACATGCACGAAGATGCATGCAGACAGACGCACACACAGACAAACAGTCACATGGACACGCACACATAGACACAGATGCATGCAGACATACATACTTATACACACATGCATGCAAAGACAGGCACGCATACAAAAACACGATGCACACAGACACACACACATATACAGATGCACACACACACATGCATGGACAGACATACGCATACACACACAGAGACAGACAGACAGACGCACACACATATGTGGACAAAAACACACACATAGCCACATGGACACACACACACATATGCACACAGACAGACACGCATGCGAACACATGCACAGACACACACACCTGTCCCTCTAATGAATCTGAAGTGTTGTGTGTGTTATTCTCCAGGATGAGCCTCAGCTGGAGATCTGCTGCTTCATATTAGCTCAGCCTCAATTATTCAGCATCAGGATTTGAGTCCTGCTTTCAGAATAAAGACACGCTCTTACTGAGACACAGAAACACTGACAGACAGACTACAGCTGCTGCGCTCAACACTGAGAATTACATGATAAAAACAACTCAAATCTGCTAACGGAACCAGACAGCGTCCTTGGTTTTTGTAAAATAACTTTAGTTGACTTTACTTATGAGGCAGCACGGTGGCTCAGTGGTTAGCACTGTGGCCTCGCAGAAGAAGAACTTAGTCACTAGTTTGAGTCCCGGCTGGGTCAGTTGGTGTTTCTGTGTGGAGCTTGCATGTTCTCCCCGTGTTGGTGTGGGTTTTTTCCAGGTGCTCCGGTTTCCCCAACAGTCCAAACACATGTGCTATAGGAGTATTACCAGTGTGTAAACATCAGTGGTAGAAAGAGTACTGAAACATCATACTCAAGTAAGAGTAGCCCTTTCAAAAGTACTCATGAGAACTGAGTATTACGCTGTAAACGTAACATTCTGTAGAAGGGCCGTCCCAGGGGGTGGCCCCTTTGCCCTCATTGGCTGAGGTGCCCCTCTTGCTCAATCGACCCCACAACCCCCCCTCGCACTTCACTATGCGACCGGCACTATGAATGTCTCGCTCAGAGTTTTCATGTTAACCTCATTTGTTAAGTGCTTAACACTTTTTTTTATATTTTAACAGCTTAAGAAGTGTTAAAAGTGTGTATTATTGAGAATAGAGTGCAGGGAAAGCCCCCTGATGAGTTTTCAAAATGTTTGTGTTATGTGACCCGAAAATCAAAGTAGCTTTCCCTATAACTAAAGCTAAAATAAATATGAGTTTAATTTTATTTAACACTCACAACCCCTCATCCCCCCACCCTCGTTATTCGCACCCTGTAGTTCGTCCATAACTATGAATCAAGCAAAGGCGAGTGATTCTTAGTTTGACTTTTCGGTGATCGTCTACTCTTCCCTGTTGATCAGCCCTGACCTACTTTCTGCTGAATCTGAATTTCAGCATCTGAATTTCTGCTTTTGAATTTTAGGAGACTGAATTTGATGTTCTGAATTTCTTCATCTTGAAAACTTGAAACTGTACAACTTCTACAAACTCAATATCTGTGAATTCAGAACACAAAAAATCTGATGATTGAAAATACGTCTATAAAATATTCAGCCTTGAAACATTCAGCTGTCCAAAATTTCAGATGTTTAATATTCATGTTATGAAATTCACATTAAGAAATTCACATTCAAAACATTTTTAATTGCATATAAAAATTAATTCATTTTCTTTCAGCTTAGTCCCTTTATTAATCTGGGGTCGCCACAGCGGAATGAACCTCCAACTTATCCAGCACATGATTTACACAGCAGATGCCCTTCCAGCGGCAACCCATCTCTGGGAAACATCCATACACACTCACACTCATACACTACTGACAATTTATCCTTCCCATTTCACCTGTACCGCATGTGTTCGGACTGTGGGGGAAACCAGAGCACCCAGAGGAAACCCACGCGAACACAGGGAGAACATGCAAACTCCACACAGAAACACCAACTGACCCAGTCGAGGCTCGAACCAGCGACCTTCTTGCTGTGAGACGACAGCACTACCAACTGCGTCACTGCATCGCCCCAAATAAAACTCAGATTCATTTAATAACAGTTGTCAATGATTCAAATGAACACAATTCAAATTCAGATTGTTTTGGCACATCATTAGCTCCATATTATTCCCCTATAGGCCAATTGAAGAACTAAATCAGCCATAGTGTATAAGTGTGTGTGTGTGAATGAGTGTGTATGGGTGTTTCCTAGTACTGGGTTGCAGCTGGAAGGGCATCCGCTGTGTAAAATATATACTGGAATAGTTGGTGGTTCATTCTGCCGTGGCGGCCTCTGAAATAGAGACTAAGCTGCAGGAAAATTATTAACTTCTAAAAAGTGAGTGAAGCTGTTGTCTTCAAATGAAGTAAATGAACTTAAAATTGAGTGTATTATTGTATTTATTTCCATTCCACCTTTATATTAGCTATAGTGTTTGATTTTGCTGAGTAACAATAACAACATTTGCAATAAACATTCAAATCTGCCACTTATTTTATATCAAACACAGCCAAAGAAGCAGACAATATCAGTAATAACCATATTAGTGTCTGTTTCTCTCTCTCTCTCTTACACACACACTTACATACACTTTATTTTTATTCATACATCTATTGATATTGCATTAATAAATAAATGTCTGTGCATTATTTATTCATGTTTATTAATAAGATTTATTCATTTACAAGAGTCTTCACACTCATTGAAGTGTAGAATATTTCGAGTCTCTCAGATCTTAAATTCAACATGATGTTGATTCATTCAACCTCTGGTGTGTGTGTGTTTGTGTTCAGATGTGTGTGTGAGATCAGGGGTGTGTATGATCAAATTTGTGTGGTTTTGTTATCAGATGTGCGTGTGCGCATGTGATCAGATGTGTGTGTGTGTGTAATCAGATATGCGTGTGGGATCACGTGTGTGTGATTAGATGTATGTGTAATCAGATGTCTCTGTGTGTGTGTGTGTGTGTGTGTCATCAGATATGTGTGTGCATGTAATCAGATGTGTGTGATCAGATATATGTGTGTGAGGTCAAATTTGTGTGTGTGATCAGATGTATATGTGTGTGTCTGTGTGTGTGATCAGATGTGTGTGTGTGTCTAATAAGATGTGTGTGTGTGATCAGATGTATATGTGTGTGTCTATGTGTGTGATCAGATGTGTGTGTGTGTCTAATCAGATGTGTGTCTGTGTGTGTGATCAGATGTATGTGTGTGAGGTCAAATTTGTGTGTGTGTGTGTGATCAGATGTATCAGGTGTGTGTGTGTGCGTGTGTGTAATCAGATATGCGTGTGCGTGTGGGATCACGTGTGTGATCAGATGTATGTGTAATCAGATGTGTGTGTGTGTGTGTGTAATCAGATATATGTGTGCATGTAATCAGATGTGTGTGATCAGATGTATGTGTGTGAGGTCAAATTTGTGTGTGTGTGTGTGTCTAATCAGATGTGTGTGTGTGTGTGTGTGTGTGTGTGTGTGTGTGCGTGTGTGTAATCAGATATACGTGTGTGATCAGATGTATGTGTAATCAGATGTCTGTGTGTGTGTGTGTGTGTGTAATCAGATATATGTGTGCATGTAATCTGATGTGTGTGATCAGATGTATGTGTGTGAGGTCAAATTTGTGTGTGTGTGTCTAATCAGATGTGTGTGTGTGTGTGTGTGTGTGTGTGATCAGATGTATACGTGTGTGTGTGTGTGTGTGTGTGTGTAATCAGATGTGTGTCTGTCATCAGATGTGTGTGTGTGTGTGTGTGTGTGTGATTCAGTTTAAATAATTTAGATAACTGCTCGTGCACGTAAAGCTATGGTCACACTGTGCTTTGTGTGTGTGTGAAATTCTGTCGTACAGCGCTGCGAAAAGGGGCGGGATTAAACAAGATGATTAGACATTAATAAAGCGAGCGATTGCTCCATGTTTTAAATTTCTGTCCAGAGAGGTCCTGTTTTGATCCTCGATTGGTCTCACGCTGTCAAGTGATGCGATTTCGCAGGTCAGAGTTCACTAAGCTTGAATTTGCACCGCAGCAACCTGCGAAACTTAACGCATGACCCTGCGTTTCCGGTCTGATGCATTCGCGTACGTACACTGAAAAAAGTGTTGCATGCAAAACTGCTGCAAACAATTTATTTGTGTTGAATTTAAACAAACAAATTAAATTTAATAATGTTCAACTTCATTTGTTTGTTTAAATTCAACCCAAATAAATAGTTTACAACCACTTAACGTAAAAAATAGAGTAAATCCAAGAAATCATCTTTGAATATTCATTTCAGCGTATGAATGGACGTCTATGGGAAGAAGTGTGACCGCAGCTTCCTGCCCTGCGCTGCGTTCCTGTCCAGCATAGATGCATCGATTATGTTGTGATGAGACACAGCTATGTTCACCACGAGAGAGCCACGTTTATTTTTAGAGTTCAAACATAATAATTTAAACATAGTAATCAAATAATACGGCTTGCAATAAAGCCAGAGAAAAGGCTGACAGGACATTGCAGACCGTTTAGCCATATATTTTAAAACATAGGCAATTATTAAGGCCTATTAACATGAAATTAAATATGTCACAATACATTGAGATTGAGATTGACCAATTGTGATTTTACAGCTTATTATCTTTAATAAATCTGCAACAACTTCAAAAACTCTCTGTTCACATTGTCATTATAGGGGGATAGTGTGTAGAATGTTGAGGAAATCAATGAGTTTAATCCATTTTAGAATAAGGCTGTAACATAAACAAATGTGGAAATAGAGAAGCGCTGTCAATACTTTCCTGATGCACTCATACTCTCACACACACTAACATACATTTGATTTTTGCACACACACACACACACACACACACACACACACACACACACACTCAAACACACATTCATGCAGTTCAGACAAACACACACTCATACACACACAGACACAGCCAGAACAAACACTCATATACTAACACTATCTCACGGCAATTCGTAACTTTTTCATTTAGTGGCTAATTCGTATCAATTCACACAATCTAATTCAGACAATTTAGTATGATTTTGCTCATCACCTAATGACGGTTGGGCTCAGGGGTGGGGTTAGGTGCCACGCCTCCTTTTTAAAATCGTACATTTTTGCACGACTGAATTTGTACGAATTAGCTACTAACCTGACAAAACGTAAAATACTCACGTTTTCTCGAGAGATGAGGCTGCATATACACAATGTACTCATACACATACTCATACAGTATATATATATACACACACTCATGCATACACTCATTCACTCATACATACATACACTCATATATATATATATATATGAGTGTATGTATGCACACTCAAACATACACAAACATAAACTAAAATACATTTATGCATGCACACACACTCGCATACACAAGCATGCAAACTCTTATACTCTCGCACACACACATTCGAGCATACAAATACACACACTCATGTGCACACAGACACACACTAATTAATTTAGCTGCAAAATCCTAGTTTCTGCATTCCAGCAGGATTTGTTGACTGACAGTCTCAATAAGCACACACACACACACACACACACACGCACACACACACACACACACACACACACACAGAGAGAGCAGCTCAATAACAACAGAGCCTTCCTAATGTTCCTCTGTAATCATCTGTCAGCTGAGGATCAGAGCTACAGTAGCAGCAGATGATGTGTGATAATGAATAAACACTGACAATCATCAAGCACATGTGTGTTTGTTCACAACAGATGCTTTCATCCATACATCAACACAAAACAACAATACTGTACTGCTGTTTAACCCTCACACACTCCATCAGTCACATCCATCATGCATTTACCCCCCCCCCCCCCCCCCCCTTTACTGCAGTTTATAAGCAGCCGCAGCTAATAATGACTGTGATGTTAAAGGAGATCAATCATTCCTCTATCTACAAGATGTAAATGTGTCTCTAGAGTGTGTGTGTGTGTGTGTGTGTGAGCTCAATAACACACAGATAATGTTTTCTAGCGCTCTGAAACTGACCCTCTCAGGCTTTGATCATAATTCAGGGCTGGAATTTAACTTTTTGACCGGGTTGCACCGCTGCACCAGACAAAATGTAGGAGCACTACTATAAATCAGCCTATATTTCTACAATCTTAGAGACAGAAGTGAAATCATCAATTTATTGTTGAAATATTTAATGAAAAGATGTGTAGCAGTTCATTAACAAACAAAAGACAAAACACCCCATTTGAGCCCAAACAATGTTTAAATAAAAATTAAAAAATATCCTAAATATCCTCTTCAAGAGTTCACACTTAGATATTGTTTGACAACTGTTAGCAGGTTTGGCATGCTGTCCCAGGAGAGAACCCTGAGCTCGGAGAGAGTTGAGCCCAGGGCTCCCGCCTGGTCCATAGAGCATATGGGGGGTTTCTTCAGAAAAATGAAGATAAGTAGTTCTAGCTAGGCTACTTATAGTGAGTTGGATCAATCTGATTGGCTAACTAATGCATGTAGATGAGTGGCCAGCTGCAGTCAATCATATCACGTGCTCCTCTCGAAATTAGTTTGTGAAACTTCACTTATTATAAATGTTTGACACTTGAATACAGATTACAGAGTGAACGAAATTATCTGGAGTAGCGGACGGTCTGCGGTAGTTAATTTCTGTATTTGTGTTAAAGGCAACAGACGCTCCACCCGATCAATAAACAAAATAGCTAGATATTATTTAATGACCAATTAAATATGAAACCCCTTGCACGAAATTCAGAACAAACCTAAAATAAATAAAAGCGTCTGCGCCTCAGAACATGTTATATTGCTCTTGCTCTCGTAAATTAGATTTTGTAAGGTGTACTTTTAAAAAGCCTATAACTTTACTTTTAAATATCACTGTTTGTTTTGTGAAATCTGTTCATTGTTATTAAATAAGGGTGTATTAATGGGACGGCACAATACACCCTTGCATAATACACCCCTACCCCTAACCCGGAAAAGGAGTGAGTCAGACCTGTTTTTGAACAGTTAGGCCCAATCCCAATTCCAATCCCAATTCTATTTTGTATCCCTTCCCCTTGGCCCTTACAATCCAGGGTTAAGGGGAAGGGCTTCAAAATGTACGCTTTAGAATTGGGACCGCACTACAGCACCTGCACACGTCATCATGTGTCCTTGCGATCTCTTGCTTCATATGAGATCAGATGATGGCGACTGCTGTAGTTATTCCAGTTGGGTTATTTTTTGGTATTTATATTATGTCATCATGATGATCTAATGTGGTCATAAAATCATAACAGTACTGTGCATTTACACAGTGGCCATATTCATCATGTAAACACACCAAAACAACATTAACACTATAGCAGACACTGTACACAGCTCATTCTCAGTCACTAGATATTACTGACAGAGGTATTCCAACACAATCTCACGGCAATTCGTAACTTTTTGATTTAGTGGCTAATTCGTATGAATTCATACGATCTAATTCGTACAATTTAGTACGATTTGCTCATCCACCAATGACGGTTGGATTTAGGGGTGGGGTTAGATGCCACGCCTCCTTTTTAAAAACGACTGAACTCGTACGAATTCGTATGAATTAGCCACTAAACTGTCAAAACGTAAAATACTTACATTTTCTCATGAGATCGGGCTGGGTATTGCAGTGTCATCGAGTGTCAGAATGTTGGGACTGCTGTACAGGAGTTATTAATAGGGATTATAGATCGCCAAATTTAGCGCTTTTTATTTTATTAAAGCATGACGGTAAAACATGAACGCAGTTATGAATGTATTAAAACATGTGTTTGTTTGTTTGTTGTAAAAATTCGTAATAATGAACATAAAAATACTAATTTGTGGATCTCCTTACTTCCGGGTGCAGCTGTTGCATTCTGGGAAATTTCTCTTGCCCCTTGGTTTCGAGTGTGGTCCTGAAAAATCTTCTTTTGAAGGGGTGTATACCCCTTGCCCTTAGCTGTACGCCTTCAAGCTAAAGAGAATTGGGACACCACTACCCCTTCACGGGCACACGCAAAACGAGGGGTAGGGGTAAGGGGAAGGGCTAAGGGGTAGAATTGGGATTGGGCCTTAGCCTTGGCTATATTTTAGCCAGGTCCATTGATATCTTCGCGGTGTGCTTTGGGTCATTGTCCTTGGCAAAATTCCTCTTTTTGAAACGAATTTCGTTTGTTATAAACTCAACACAATCTCACGGCAATTCGTAACTTTTTGATTTAGTGGCTAATTCGTATAAATTCGTACGATTTAATTCGTACAATTTAGTATGATTTGCTCATCACCCAATGACGGTTGGGTTTAGGGGTGGGGTTAGGTGCCACGCCTCCTTTTTAAAATCGTACATTTTCGTACAACTGAACTGAACCGTACAACTGAATTCTTTCGAATTAGCTACTAAACTGACAAAAAACGTAAAATACCTACGCTTTCTCGTGAGATCAGGCTGTATAAACTGTATCTTAATTTTAATGTATGTAAATTTGTAGGTATTGACAAAATAAATGAGAAGAATAGCCTAAATATTAAAGATGAAAAAAAAAATAAAATAAAAAAAACAACATATACTGTCAGATTTTGTCAATAAATAAATCTTGGCTACTTTTGTGATTATGATTAGTGTTTTTTAATTATTTATTCGTTTATTTGTGAAATAAGCCTAGGCATAGGTTAAAACTTTACTTGAGCATTTAACAGCAACCAATAACATCTTAATTTTACCTGCAGTGCTTATGTAAGATGTCGATCTGCTCCAAATTTACAAACATGTGCTATATTTAAGTTATAACACAGCAAACTTTACAAACATATGGCAGGCAGATCATCCTTAAAACCAAATTACCAAAAGGTGTGCTTCATAGGATATTGAAATGGAAAGCAAACTTCATCCCGTAGCACTAATAGCCAGTGCTTGTGGTCACAAAATTCAAAAGCGTAAAACATGCGCGCACACATTCGAAGCTGGCGCGTTCAGTGTTTATAGCGTTATTACTGTAGCATGTAAACTGCTTCATTCAGGAGGGTTTGAAAAAACAGACTCGACTCGGGGAGTACCGATTCTGGTACTAGGTCCTTTGAGAGTTGAGGAATCGACTCTTATGGAGATGACTCCCCTTGACTATCCACAGATTTCTGCAGATTTTTAGCCCATCACTGAGTCTGTTTGTTTACTTGTGTCATTCATTCATTTTCCTGTCGGCTCAGTCCCTTTATTAATCTGGGGTCGCCACAGCGGAATGAACCGCCTGTTTACTTGTGTAAATGTGTGTACATTTATATTTATTCAGTTTTTAAATTAATTTCTGTATAATTAATGAGTAATAAAAAATATTCATATGATTTAATCACAATATAATTTGTACAGTGATATTTTCTGTCTTTTAGTAGATGTATATTATATGAGAGACTTGCTTTGTTTACCATATAAAGTGGATCTGATTGAATATGCGTTGTAAACATACAATAAAAATTAAAAAGGGATTATTTTTTATTTAATTAATTAATTAAGTTTTTAAATATGATACTGACAAAATCATTCTGCATAAATCCACAGGTTTTTAACAAAGTTCTCCACAGAAAAAGCAAAAGATGTCCGCAGATTCTGTCTGGCTCTGGTTATGTGCTATATAAACTCCTACTGTTACTTCAGGAAAAATCTTATGGTTTACATCAAACAAAAATGAAGCATTGCAGTAAGAAGTATTTATTTGCACTATTGTTGTTATATGCATGTCAATTTAATAAATGATATTTCTGCTACAAAACAAAAGATTATAATAAATCATTCAATTCAATGCTGAAAGCTGCAAAGCAGTCATCAGTAATTAAGTAGAAAAATAATGTACATCTCAAGAAAGACTGGACAAAAGAAAGTAAGAAACGTCTCACTTCTACCCCTCTTTAGTTTGGGTTTGGGTCATTTTCAATGCTCAGTCTCGTTATGCGCTGATATACATCTTTCTGTGTTTCATGAGTTCACACTGAGCTGATGATTGATTATAAACTGTGCTTGGCATGCTGTCCTGAGAGAGAACCCTGAGCTCATAAGATCCTCGAGCCCTGGGCTCCCTCCCGTTTGCAAGAGGAGAGGGGAGTTTAAGCTCAGGTAGATCTGGAACTCCCCTGCTGTAGTAGCTAATGAACAGATAGTGATTGCTCTTAAGAGATAACTACTTACTAGGAGCATGTCTATGGTGCCGATTTGGACTAGTCAATTAACTTAAGTTGCATGTTTTTAGACGGTGGGGGAAACCCTGGGGAAAACCCATGTGAGCACGGGGAGAAAGTGACAGAAACTTCAGCTGGCTTGGTAAGGACTAGAACCAGTGGCGTTCTTGCTGTGAGGCAACAGTGCTAACCACTGGGCCACTGTGCCACACATCTAGTAAAGAAGTAGTAGGGGTGGAAGATGGCTGTTATATGGAACTGAGGGTATTAATAGTAGCTTAGAAATCGTCTGATTGGTGAATCATGAATTGGTGATTGGTGAATCATAATGCGGGACCAGCCGCAAACAATCATAAGCACGTGATCCTCTCGACATTAGTTTCTAAATAAGCTTCACTTGTGGAAAAGCAGGCGAGTCAGCCGGCCCAATATATGAGCAGGGCAGAGCAGGATTCTCGCGATGATCACCGGCGCAATACCGTTCTTTGTCATGAGCCGCAGTTTCAGTGTAAACTTGGTAAAGGCGAGCATCTTTGGCGATGATGTGTATGAGTGATAGATTTTACATTTAGCGGACATTTGGGCTGAATACACAGTGAATGCAACATCCAGATTCAGGCATCTTCTCTGAAAACACTCTGTTGATCTCGGTTGTAATTGTAAATTTGTTTCAGGCACTTGTAAAAGTGTTTTGCGTTTAATTTTTTTCTGAAATGTAAATGTGTTTTGTCCTTGGTAAAATAGTTTTTCCTCTGTAATTGTGTCTTATGATGGGTAAAAATGTTTTCCAAAATGTAAATTTGTCTCGAGCTTTGTAAAAGAGTTTCACACTTTGTAATTTTGTTTTGCACTTACCAGCCACCGTACCAAAACACCTGCAGCACGGGTTATATTTACTTCTAAAAGGCGTACAGTAAGGTTATGTATTAAATACATTTACAAATACAGAAACGAAGGAGGTTTTTGCTTTGATTTTAGCTAGTTTCAGTTAGTTTTGTATGTACACAATACAGTTTCAGTTAGTTCTAGTTTTCTAAATAACTCGTTTTTATTTCAGTTAACCACACTTATTTTTAATTTTAGTTTTAGTTTTATTTCGTTTGTGTTCGTTAAGTATAATAACCTTGCGTCTGACTACATAATTAGCAGCTCAACCACTCTAATGACTGATGGACAGACGGCTGCTTCTCACTCAGGGCTGCTGTTTATGCTAATGAGGGAGAGATGATGGGCACTAGTGGGCGGGGCTTTCCCCCTCTGATGACATGTCTTCCACATCTCTGTTTACATTCAGGAGACATGTGAGAGCTCAGACAGAAACAGCCCATAATAATGACAGAATCCAGACTCTCCAGACCTGCAGTCGAACAGGGATTATTAAAGAGTGAGAGTTTGACTGAATACTGCATTGCATTGCATGTGTGTGTGTGTGCAGGAAAATGCATTTGAGCATATGTGTGCATGTGTGTTTGTACATGCACGTGTGTGTTTGTGTGTGTGCGTTTGTGTGTATAAGTGTTTGTGCATGAATGTGTGTCTGTTTGTGCGCTTGTGTGTGTTCTGTTCATATGTGTGTTTGTGTGTGCTTGTTTGTGTATGTGTATGCTTGCATGTGTGTTTGTCTGTGCATTTGTTTGATGCCGTATGCATTTGTGTGTGTGTGTGTGTGTGTGTGTGTGTGTTTGTACATTTGCATGTGCGTTTGTGTGTGTATGCACATGCATGAGTTTATTTGTGTGTGTGTGTGCAGGCTTGTGTGTTTGTAGGCTTGTGTGTGTGTGTGTGCGTGCATGTGTGTATGTTTAAATCTGAGCGTTCGTGTGTTTTTGTTTGTATGTGCATGTCTGTGTGTATGTTTGAATCTGTGTGTGTGTGTGTGTGTGTGTGTGTGTGTGTGTGTGTGTGTGTGTGTGTGTGTGTGTGTGTGTGTGCACGTGCATGTGTGCATGTTTGAGTCTGAGTGTGTATGTGTCTGAGTGTGTGTGTGTGCATGTGTGTATGTTTAAGTCTGAGTGTGTGTGTGTGTGTGTGTGTGTGTGTGTGCATGTGTGTATGTTTAAGTCTGAGTGCGTGTGTGTGTTCTTGCTGATTTTCTGCTGTGGTGTTTTCTTCAGATCCTCCGTCAGACGCTGAGCTGCTGCTGCTGACTGACTGAACAATTAATGATGCTGAGACGTCAACTAACACAGACACGCGCACACACACACACACACACACACACACACACACACACACACACACACACACACTTATATTTATTAATTTAGAACACACTTTGATACAGTGAATTAGTGTTGAGGATAAGAGCACATTTCACACACACTCAGTCACACACACACACACACACACACACTCTGACAGGCACACTCTGTCTCTCACATACACACTGACGCATTCATTCATTCTCTTTTCTTTTAGTCCCTTTATTAATCAGGGGTCAACACTGCGCAATGAACCGCCAACTATTCCAGCATATGTTTTACACAGCGGATGCCCTTCCAGCCGCAACCCATTACCAGGAGACACCCACACACACCCACACATACTACAGTCAATTTAGCTGATCAATTCCCCTATAGCGCATGTGTTTGGACTGTGGGGGAAACCAGAGCACCAGGAGGAAACCCACACCAACACGGGGAGAACCCAGCTGGGTCGTGAATCGTGCTTTTAATATGTTGAAAAATACCACAGTACCTCATATTGACTTTAATATGTTTTAAAATGAGAAATAATACATGACCTTTATCCTGAATTACTGTAAATAGCTGGAAAGTGTTTATTTTGCTTATTGCGCCATCATGCATGTAACCCTGATTTTCTCAGATTACAAAAATGTGTTATCAGAGCGTTATAAGAACGTTTCCTGAACGTTCGGTTTTTAAAAATCCACTTCAAACACATCAGGGGAAGACTCTAGTTTATTATTTGAAGCGATGTTAAAGGTGCCTGAATGCTATCCGTAAGCATAATATCTTAGAAACACAGTCCCTCCCCTGTCATCCAAGCCACGCCTCCTGAAATCACGAACGCGCACCTTAAAGATGACAACAGACCCACTAGATCATCTCATTTGCCAGTTAGAAAACTTTACAGTACTTTATTGTGTAGCAGCAGAGCTCGTCATAATGTATAATATTTCATGCATGCGAGGATCGCTGGTCTCACTCGCGCTCACGCTTTGTCCTAAAGCCACTACTGTATGCTCAGTGTTTGGCCAGCGGTGTGCAGGAATTACACTTATTAGCCATACTGACGTGCTGTTTCAGAGTGAATAATCAGAGTAGAAGTGAACAATATCGGGAGCGCTTCACATGCGGGCTGTCATCGATCAATAATGACTAGAGGGCCCACACAGAATCTGTGCGCGCAGAAATACAAAGATTTCCACAGATCTTTAGCCCATCATTTAGTCTGTTTTTACTTGTGTAAATGTGTGTACATTTATATTTATTCAGTTTTTTAATTAATTTGAACAATAATATTGACCAATATGAAAGTGTTCACATGATTTATTTACAATACAGTTTTAAAGTCATATTTTCTGTCTTTTAGTAGACGTATATTATATGATAGACTTGATTAGTTTACCAAATAAGTGGATCTAGATGGCTTTGCATTGTGAATATTAAATAAAAGTTAAAAAGATAATTTTTTATTTCACATATGAAGTTTTTAGTTATGATGCTCCCAAATTTAATCCGCAAAAATCCGCAGATTTTGCAGAAATAGGAAAAAACGTCTGCAGATTCTGTCTAGCCATAAAAATGACCCAATGTGAATATAAAAGCAACTTCAGCTCAATAAAGCAGGTAGAATAGCACTTTTTACTGATGTTCTGTTGTTAAACTGAATATAAATCTACATTATTGATGCTGTAAAAGGTCCTTATGAAACTGAAAATAGTCACATCAATCTTTCACCAGGAGATTTCAGTGGCTGAACAACACTTCTGTGCAGATAACCCATTCATAACAACCCAATCGACATCAGCTCCGCGTGACTAAAAGAGTTTAACACAGAACATCACCTGTGTAACAGAAATACATCAGCCATGGTGTCGTCCATAAGCGGAGCGTGTGTAAGGCTGGGGAAGGCTTAGCCTCCCCCTGGCCAGAGACCACGGAGATAGCAGCAAAGATAAAAGCTTCATTGAAAACATGTAACAGGTGTAAGGCGGAATATGAATGTAATTTAATGTTGATGATTAACACAACACTTTAGCTATTGTAAGTTCGTCAATCAAATTTAAAGTCCCCCTCCGCACAGAAATGGAACTGTCCAACCCCGCACGTTACACTGATGAGCGCTGTTTATTACTGGAGTTAGCAGCAGCTCTGAAAACCAAACCAAAAGTGCTGGCCAGCCGACTATTCTGATTTACTGGTCAAGGACATCAGTAATAAAATGATAAATGAGCATTACGAGAGAGGTATAATCATATATTACACTGGTTTAACTTGTTTTCAGCATTAAATGAAGTTGGTAATTTGATTGTAGCGTAGTCTTCTAGCCTATAGTGGAGTAATCTTGTTTAGGCAATCGTTTGGAGTTTTATATTTTAAAGGTCAAAAATTATTACTGAATTACAAGTTCAGTTATCGATTGGCTTCGTGAAAAAGAGAATGATTTCGTATTCTCAGGGCCGGTGCGTCCAGAGGCGAACTAGGCGGCCGCCTAGGGTGGCAGAATAGTGAGGGCTGCGTACTCTCTAATATTAATTATTATTATTTGTTATTGATAATAGTAATAAAAGCAAAAAGGAGTAATAATTTCATTTGAAACTGCACACAGTAAGCAATAAATAAATATTGAATAAGTATTTAACAGTTTTTTAATATTTAATAAATGCCGCCTTGATGAACAGAATAATTTTAATTAGATTTTTAAATAAAAGTAATAATAATCAAAAATAAATAAACTGACCCCAAACATCTTGACCAGTAGTGTAGATCAGTGAGAGAGTTTAATAAAATCATTTAATGCGAGTGTTGAATATAATAGACGTTTGTTGATAGGTGGTGCTTCTGTTAAAACCTCTTCTCGGTAGGTCGCAAATCTTTTTAGTGTGGTTTATTTATAAGCTAATTTGGAGAGGATCACGTGCTTATGATCAACACGGCTGGCTCTTCATTAGCTCTGTAATCTGACCCATTAGATGATTACGGACTTATTATAAATAACCAGAGTTTTTCACTCCAGTTTTCTTCGTCTTGAAGCTTCCCCCCTTCGACCCCTACTTCCTCCCCCTTTTTCTGATAAGGCGACACGGATGGCCCAGTGGCTAACACTGTTGCCTCACAGCAAGAACACCGCTGGTCCAACCTCCTATCGGGCTGGTTGGTGTTTCTGTGCGGAGTTTACTTGTTCTCCCCGTGTTCGCATGGGTTTCTCCCCGGGTCCCTCGGTTTCCTCCCACCGTCCAAAAACAAACCATAGCCAATAGACTAAACCAAATGATCACCGAAAACTACACTAGTTAACACGCAGTGTGTGTGACAAGCAGGGGAGTTCTCGAGACCTACCTGAGCTCGAACTCTGCTCTCGCCGTTCTAACAGGAGGGAACCCCGGGCTCGAGGATATTACGAGCTCAGGGCTCTCTCCTGGGACAGCATGCCAAATACGCTTTATTGATTATCAGCTAAGTGTGAACTTTTTAAATGCATTAAAGGGCAGCGCATATATTAGTCTAACCCTGGAGTTCGCCTATGGTGTCGTCCTTCCTCCAGCGTGCAAAACTCAGGATTTTATAAAGTTCTGATTGAGCATTTGTTTTTACTTTCTCTCTCTCTCTCTCTCTCTCTCTCTCTCCAGTTCTATTCAATAATTGTTTCATTGGCATGACAGATGTTACAAATGTATTGCCAAAGCATTTCTAAAGTTTACATAAAAATGAACATAGACATATAATAAAAAGACACAGTATATGGTATTAGTAGAACAAAAAATATTTATATATAATAATAAAATAAAATATTAATAGTAAATCATATTATCAATATATCATATTATTATTCAATATATCCAACATTATTCTCTATCTGTCTGTCTCTCGTATGCACACACAACTGGTGGATCTGCATGAACGTGTGTGCTGATGTACAGATCTACATGTGTTGACAGACAGTTTGGGCTACTTATCAGAATTATGGGATTTATCAGCCTGACAATATTTAATTGGATGAACATTCATTAGTCTTCTGCCTCAGCCAGAATATAGAAACACATTTAGATCATTTACTTTAATCAGAACTATTGGAGTGTGAAGAGACTTTCAACACCAGCAACGCTACGGTTACTAAAGTAACCCTTCGTTCCCCGAGGGGGGGAACGGAAATGCTATGTGGAAACTTCCACTATGGGGATTTCGTCAGAATCCAATCATCTGAAAGAGTATAAAAACGGGCCAATGAAATGCCAATGAGTTGGCAGCGTCAGCGTGCACAGCTGGCGTCAATGACAATCAGTCATGCTATAAAGACGCAGCCAGTGCCATGCTCGACATCCTTTTCTAGCTGAAGAGACTTTCACGCTCAACAGCTAAGGGACAATCGTTGTGGCGAAGGAACATAGCATTCCGTTCCCCCCCTCGGGGAACGAAGGGTTACTTTAGTAACCGTAGCGTTCCCCTTCGGATGGGGAACTCCAATGCTATGTGGAAACTTCCACTATGGGGAAATCTATGGAAAACGCCACAACGAAAGAACCTTACTGCGTCCCTGGCGAAGGGTGTGCCACGCAGTAGAGCGAGCGCACTTACAATGCCCCGAGACACAGTCTTCCAACGTGTCCCCTGGCCCTCACTTACCTGTTCAGAACAGTTATGTTTTTCGGGGAGTCGCAATAACCCAGTAAAATAGGTTTTGATACGACAGTACGTTGGGAAAGCGTTCAGTCCCGATAGGGAGGACGCTGCGGAGCTCACCTGTTACCCAGAGGGGAGACCTGGTGACAACCTATGGACTAGCCCAGAGATGGGGAGTCCTTGCATAAGGATGGTTAGCGGGGAGGGAAGACACGAGCCTGCCCTAGAAGGGGGGACTATACCGTGGCTGAGTGAACGTATGGGATCGCCAGCGGGGATCACACATAGCAGGCACCTATACCCAGAACGCGGGCTGACCAGCGGGCATGCCGACAACGTAATGGGCCAACACCTGACTCCTCCGCTGAGTCAGGTGCTGGGGGCCTCGGAGGAACTCTGCAGGGTTCGCCAAAGAAATGGGGAACTAAACTGACAAAGCTGAAAAAGCGCACGTATCTCCGGGTTAGGGAGAGTGGCGCAGCAAGCGTGTTTCGACACCTCAACCGAATCGTTTCCTCAATCACCAAGGGTTGCCTAATACCCTTGAGGAAACCGGCTCCACTCGCAGATTGTAACCTTGCAATGTATTGGGTGTCACCCAACCCGTAGCTCTACAAATGTCTGTCAGAGAGGCACCGCGTGCTAACGCCCAGGAGGATGCGATGCTCCGTAGTGGAGTGTGCTCTCACCCCCGGGGGACACGGCTCACCCTGGCCCAAAGGCGAGGGAGATGGCATCCACTATCCTGTGGGCCAACCTCTGTTTAGATACGGCACTTCCCATCTGCCGACCACTGTAATGGACAAAGAGCTGGTCAGAGGATCTAAGGCTCTGAGTGTGGTCCACATATATTCGCAAAGCGCGAACAGGACACAACAATGAAAGGGCTGGGTCTGCCTCCTCCGCGGGCAGCGCTTGCAGGCTCACTACCTGATTGTTAAACGGCGTGGTAGGAACCTTGGGCACATAGCCGGGCCGGGGTCTCAGGACAACGTGAGAGTAGGCCGGCCCGAATTCTAGGCACGAGTCACTGACCGAAAATGCCTCCAGGTACCTAACCCTCTTAACCGATGCCAACACGACCAGCAGAGCTGTCTTCAAGGACAGAAATCTCAAGGATACTGAGTCGAGTGGTTCGAAGGGATCCCCACGTAGGCTCGTAGCACTACCGCGAGATCTCAAGAGGGTATGAGAGGGGGGCGGGGGAAAACATCCGCCTCGCACCTCTGAGGAACTGGATGATGAGGTTATGCCTCCCCACGGTGCCGCCATCCACGCATCATGATGAGCGGAGATGGTGGCCACGTAAACCCTCAGTGTGGAGCGCGACAGCCTCCGCTCCACCTGTCCTGAAGGAAAGAAAGCACAACACTGATCTGGCAAGATCGGGGGTCTTCTCGGCGAGAAGCGCACCACTCAGTGAATAGACTCCACTCCAGGGCGTAGGCATGCCTCGTAGAGGGTGCACTAGCCTGAGTGATGGTATTAACCACCGCCACCGGTAGGTTACCTAAGTCTTCCTCATCGCGTCTTATGGACCCCACGTGGAGGTTCCACAGAACTAAGCGAGGGTGCCAGATGGTGCCCTGTCCCTGAGAGAGTAGGTCCTCTCTCAAAGGGACTCGCCAGGGGGGGCGTCGCGAGGAGGGAGAGTTCTGATATCCAGGTCCGGTTGGGCCAGGGGCGCAACTAGCAAGACCTGCCCCTCGTCCTCCCTGACCTTGCACAGAAACTGCGCGAGTAGGCTCACTGGGGGGAGTGCATACTTACGCATGACTCGGGGTGGAGTCGCCATTCTCTCGGGGAAGGAGCTGCCGTGAGAGCCTGTTGGCCGCACGGTTGAGCCCATCCGGGGTGTGAATAGCAAGCAGCCACTTCAGCCGCGTATGACTCCAGAGGAGCAGACGGCGAGCGAGCTGAGACATGCAGCGGGAGCGTATACCCCCCATCCGGATGGAATACGCTACCGCGGCCATGCTGTCCGTCCTGACCAGCACGTGTTGCCCCCTCAGCACCGGTAAAAAAGCGGCGCAGAGCGAGAAACACTGCCAACAGCTCTAGGCAGTTGATATGCCAATGCAGCTGGGTTCCCCTCCACAGGTCCGCAGCAGCATGCCCGCTACACACGGCCCCCCCACCCCATACTGGAGGCATCTGCCGAAACGACAGCCTGCCTGGACGCCTGACCTAGGGGCACACTGGCCCGTAGGAAGGAGGGGTCCTTTCCAGGGGGTGCGGGTGCGGTGACACAGCGCAGTGACAGTCACTGGGTGTGGGCCCGCGTGCCATGCGCGTCTGGGGACCCGATCGTGAAGCCAATGCTGTAGTGGTCTCATATGGAGCAATCCGAGCGGCGTGGCCGCGGCTACGGATGCCATATGCCCCAGGAGCCTCTGAAATAATTTCAGGGGGACCACTTTTTTTCCTGTCGAACTCTCTCAGACAGTTCAGCATTACCTCGGCGCGCTCTCGTGAGAGGCGCGCCTCCATAGTGATCGAGTCCAGCTCCAACCCGAGAAAGGAGATGCTCTGCACGGGGGCGAGCTTGCTCTTTTCTCGGTTTGACCTGAAACCCCAACGGGCGGAGGTGCCGGAGCACCTTGTCTCTGTGCATAATCAATTGCTCCCGAGAGTGGGCTAAAAATCAGCCAGTCATCGAAATAATTGAGCGTGCGGATGCCGGCGAGCCGAAGGGGCGCGAGGGCACCCCCCGCGAGCTTGGTGAAAACTCGCGGAGACAGAGAGAGCCCGAAGGGGAGAACCGTGTATTGCCACGCTCGACCTTCAAACGCAAACCGCAGAAACTGCCGGTGGCGTGGAAGTGTGGAGATATGAAAATACGCGTCCTTCAGATCTATTGCTGCAAACCAATCCTGAGGACGAACGCATCGCGTGATGCGCATCTGCGTAAGCATTCCGAAGCGCAGCCTGTGAAGGCAGCGGTTCAAAATGTGCAGATATAGGATTAAGCCATAGCCCACCGCTTTTTTTTTTTTTTTTTTTTTGGGGCACGATGAAGTGCGGGCTGTAAAACCCGCGCTCCATCTCGGCTGGAGGGCCGGCTCGATTGCATCCTTCGCCAGGAGGACAGCAATCTCCTCTCGCAAGACAGGGGCGGACGTAGGACTGACCCTGGTCGCCCGTGAACCTGGGAGGCCGTTTAGCGAACTGAATCGCATAGCCGAGTCTGGTCGTATGGATGAGCCATTGCGATGGGCTGGCCCGCGCTAACCAGGCAGGCAGAGCCCCCGCAAATGGTCCCACCCGCCACGATCGCTGACGTGCCAGCGGCGGGGCAGCGTGGAGTGAGTGGGCTCATCCGGGGAGCGCTGGGGTCCCACAGGAGAGCAGGAGAGGAGATGTTCTCGTCTCGCACTCAAACTCCAGGAGAGGGGCTGGGAGTGGAGAGAAAGGAGACCGTTCTCTCGTGCTCCATGAGCCATTGGCGAAATGCACCGATCCTGCGAGCTGGAAGGCATAGCGTCCCAGACTGGCAGTGTTCGGGCTGTCACATCCGGAGGAGGGGAAAAGTGCTCTTTCACTGAGGATTTGATGGCGTTTTTTTTTTTTTTTTTACGCCTTTAAATAACGTGCCCCCGCCCTCCAGCGGGGAAAGAGCAAATTCCCTCCTCCCCAGATGGCCCGCCTCAGGGACGCTTCGCGGTCCGTTTTACCGAACTTAGCGGCGCCCTGGGCGGGGGACGCTGGTTGCCGGCGCGATGCTCGGCGCAGCCGCGTGGCCGGAGGCGCAGGCGGGGGCGGCGAAGCAAAGCTGCGGGCGGGCGTCCTCGGCGAAAAAGCAGTGGATGTGGATGGCTCGGCGGGGGGGAGCGGTCATACAATCCCGCCGATAGAGACCCTCGCCCATCGCCTCCGACTGCTCTATCACCGGCGTGAATTCCTGGGCGAATTCACCGCCAGTGTCGCCGAACAGGCCAGCCTGGGATATGGGTGAGTTAAGAAAGCGAACTTTGTCAACGTCACGCACATCACCAGGTTTAGCCTGAGGTGGCATTCCTGGATCACGGATGTGATCATCGTCCTTCCCAGGGCACACACAGCCGACTTTTTTTTTTTTTTTTTTTGTAAGAGCATAGTCGGTTGCGGTGCGGAGCGCATGCTCAGTCCTGGGTCAGAACCATCCTCGCGCAGCCGGGCCAGCGCCTGCGCTTGGTAGCGCTGGTAGGTGGCCATAGCGTGCATGGTGAGGGGGAAGGCGCACGCAGCACACTGCGTGAGCCTACTGTGCCCATCCAGGAAGAAGGGGATGGGGAGGCTTAGAAGGTCTCGCCTTCATCCTCCACATCACACCCCTCTAATCGGTCCCGCCGCGGAGCTGGGGGATAAACCATCTCCAGAGCCACGGCCGAAGCAGCCTGGGGAAGCACAGCCGCAAAGTCTGCTTCTGGATTCGACGCCGCGCTCAAAGTCCCGGAGGGAGCGAGCGGGTTCGAATCCTCGTCAGACCTTGACAGCCCAACCTCCAAGGATGGTGAGGATGGAAGCGCACGCAGATCGGGCAGAAAAAAGTGCCCTCAGGACAGCGTGAGCTTACTGTGCACTTCCGGGAAGAAGGGGACGGGAGGCTTTGAAGGTCTTGCCTCCTTATATCCTCCACATACACCCATCTAGTCGGTCCGGCCGCGGGGCTGGGGGATAAACCATCACCAGACCCACGGCCGAAGCAGCCCGAGAAAAGCACGGCCATCACGTCCTGCTTTTTAGATGCTAACGCCGCGCTCTCCTCCCGGAGGGAGGGAGTGAGCGGGCTCGCATCCTCATCAGACAATGACAGCCCATCCTCCGATGCAGCGATGGACATCTGACCCCCGGTGTCATCAGGTGAGAGAGCGACCATCCAAGGACGGAGCGCTTCTCTTCACCTGAAGCTTGGATGGAGCGCGTGGAGGAGCGAGAGGTCCACGGCCCGGGGGCGGCGGATTTACTCTCACTGAAACCCTCAGATCTGCCCGAGTGCCAACTGCAGTGCGGGGGACAACTGGGGTGGGTGGCTCTTTTGCAAGAGCGAGCCGCGATCTTAACTGCGCAACAGACATGACATCAGTGATGGCATGCACTGCCCGCGAGCACCGCATTAACATGCTGGACCCCCAGACATGAAACGCTGTGCTCGTGCCCATCATCCGGGGATAGGAAACCACCGCATCCAGAAACGCACGGTCGGAGTGACGTCTTGAAAAAGACGCGCTGCACGACCGTGTTGCTCTTTTAGGAAAGCTTTTTTCCTATATACAAACCGCTCTTGGAGGACCGGACCCAAAGGACGCCAGGCAAGGGAGAAATACCCAGCTCGACCATCTGCCACTGCGTATACGCGCTCTGGACCGGGAGAAGCTGCTTCTCGATCTCTCTCTGTAGACACAGGTTGGAGATACCCTCAAAGACTCTCTCAGAAGCTTCGTGAAAGGCTCTGAAAGCGAAAGGATGTCGAGCATGGCACTGGCTGCGTCTTTATAGCATGACTGATTGTCATTGACGCCAGCTGTGCACGCTGACGCTGCCAACTCATTGGCATTTCATTGGCCCGTTTTTATACTCTTTCAGATGATTGGATTCTGACGAAATCCCCATAGTGGAAGTTTCCACATAGCATTGGAGTTCCCCATCCGAAGGGGAACAGATGTTTCTGAACACCGTCACCTACTGCAGCTTTAAATTTAAATATTATGGGGGAAAGAGTCTAAAGATAATAAAAGCTAAATAGTTTTCTGAACATTGTGCAAACGTTCTGACAACATAAAGACAGTGAAGGAGCATCATAGTAATGTTTCTGGAGGAATGTTTGTTTATAATCCTAAGATAACCTCTCCAGAACTTCCTGACAACATTCCCTTAAACTCCACGATGCTGCGTGTGTTAAATATTATATCAGTTCCAGTCTGAAATATTCAGGCATTAAAATGTCTCCCTGTCGAGTCTGAAAGGCTTCTCTCAGATTATTTCAGCAGAGCCGCCAGTTTACTTTCAGCATAACAAGATATTTTACATGGTTTCAGAGGAGAACATCAGATCTGTCTGTACGCTGCAGAAACTCCTGCTCTTCCTCAGTGTGTGTGTGCGTGTGTGTGTGTGTGTGTGTGTGTGCGTGTGTGTGTGTGTGTGTGTGTGTGTGTGTGTGTGTGTGTGTGTGTGTCTGCTTTTCCACTACAAGTGTTGAAACCTGATTGAAGATTTAGATCTAGTTTACTGAAAAATAAAGTCAGATTTTGCTTAAAATAATCAAACATCTGTCAAAACGGTGTTTACGTTATCTCTTATTCACATTCATTCATTTTCCTTCAGCTTAGTCTCTTATTCATCAGGGGTCACCACAGCGGATTGAACCGCCAACTATACCAGCATATGTTTTACATAGCAGATGCCCTTCCAGCCTGTACTGGAAAACACCCATACACACTCATTCACACACACTTTATCTCCGGTGTTCTGAGGAGCTGTGCTACCTCATCAGAATGTGCTACCCATAGCTCAATCTGTCATATTTCATCTAAAAAAACCCATCTTGTCAGCTTCAATTGTCTAACAGAATGAACTACCACATGAAATAAGGATGTAAAAACAGGGGAAGCGCATATTGTCAGCTTCAAATATCTATTGGAATTTACTACTACTCTATTGAACAGTGTAGAAAAAGGTGTAGCAGCTTCAAATGTCTATCAGAGGAAACTACTGCCTTAATTCTGCTTTTTTATTTCATTAGTTTCATATTTAATGTGTTTATTAGAGTGGTAGTTCATTCCGATTGACGAGATGTGCTAACCTTGTTTTTTTAGATGAAATCTGACAGATTGAGCTACTGTAGCACATTCTGATGAGGTAGCGCAGCTCGTCAGAACACCAGAGATAAATCCAACTCCAGCAACAGTACATAGACAAACTATTTTACCAGCAGATTATTGCTCACTCTGCTGCTGCAGTGACGTGGTTCCGGGTGCATTACTTTATATGTTTATTTTTTACTCAGTAACGGATATGATTTCAAACATAGCGAAGTACAATACTTTAGTCAAATCATACCTAAACAAAACTACAGATTTTAAACACTACTCTAAAAAGCACAAATTACCCCCCAAAAAACCTACTAAAGTACAGTAACTGGGGTAAATATAATTCGTTACTTTCCACCTCTACAAATACTCTCTCAACATATTTAAGCGTTTCATTAAGGCTGTCAGCAAACTAGTTCAGAAAATTACATTCATAAGATTAAATTAAAATGTCCTTTCAGCATTTGTGCTACCATAGCAACTACTGAATTACAACAGCAGATCAGTTACTATAGTTGTGTTGCCATAGCAACTATAGAACAACCACAACAGATCAGTTATTATAATTGTGGTTACCATGGCAACTATAGAATTACCACAACACATTACTATAATTGCTGTGTTACCATAGCAACTATAGAATTACCACAACATATCAGTTATTATAATTGTGGTGACCATAGCAACTATAGAATTACCACAACACATTACTATAATTGTTGTGTTACCATAGCAACTATAGAATTACCACAACAGATCAGTTATTATAATTGTGGTTACCACAGCAGCTATAGAATTACCACAACACATTACTATAATTGTTGTGTTACCATAGCAACTATAGAATTACCACAACAGATCAGTTATTATAATTGTGGTTACCATAGCAACTATAGAATTGCCACAACACATTACTATAGTTGTTGTGTTACCATAGGAACTATAAATTTACCACAACAAATTAATTACTATAGATGCCGTTACCTTAGCAACTGTAGAACAACCATAACAAATCAATTTCTACATTTGTTGTGTTACCATAACAACTATAGAATTACCACAACAGATCAATTATTATAATTGTGGTTACCATAGCAACTATAGAATTACCACAACACATTACTATAGTTGTTGTGTTACCATAGCAACTATAGAATTACCACAACATATTACTATAGTTGTGTTACCATAACAACTATAGAATTACCACAACAGATCAATTATTATAATCGTGGTTACCATAGCAACTATAGAATTACCACAACACATTACTATAGTTGTTGTGTTACCATAGCAACTATAACATCACCACAACATGTCAATTACTATAGTTGTTGTGTTACCATAGGAACAATAAAATTACCACAACAGATCAATTACTAGAATTGTGGTTACCATAGCAACTATAGAATTACCACAACAGATCAACTACTACAGTTGTTGTATCACCATAGCAACAATAGAATTTGCACAACAGCTTGATTCCAGTACTGTAGTGTGGGTCAAAAGCAGTGTAGTGTTCACTGTAGTCGTTTTGTCCTGTGGTTTGTCAGCTGTAGTGTTCAGTGTTGACTCTCCGCGACCCGCTGTGTGTTCAGGGGCGCTGCTGGGCGGAGACACGGAGAGATGATGATGAGGATGCTCTTCTCCTCATCTTCATCTCACACTCCTGCAATATCACAATGACGGACATCACACACACACACACTCTCTCTCTCTCTCTCTCTCTGTCTCTCTCTGTCTGTCTGTCAGCGATAACACTCATCTCTTTGAGTCTCATCATGACGCGCTTTGACACGATGATCGCGCTCGACGCTTCAGATGGACACCACTGACAGGCAGATGTCACTTTCCCGCAGAATGGTGAGTGCTTGTGTGCTTTCAGCTCTCGGTGTGATTACTGTTGTTTCTGTGCTGTTATTTTGTCTCGTGCGCTTCAGCATCGCTTCAGTTTCTGGCTCGAGCGGTCTGTGTTGTACTCCAGCGCTCGGGTTTATTGTGTTTTATGGCTCGCACATGTTGCTGTTCGCATGTTTTACTAGAGTATATCTCATACAATACTATAGAAAGTCCAATCTAGTGTATAAGTCCATACTACAAACCTTTAAAGCGAAATAAATGCAACATCCTTTCATTAGTTTTAGAAAAGTGAACGTCAAAATGAACATTTCTGACACGTGATTTTATACAGAAGAGTTACTACACGATACGTCTAAAGTAAATCGCATGGCTGCTTTCGACGGTAATAGTAAATTGCATTATTTCCTTAGACCACAACAGCAAATTGCTTGGCTACTTTTGACTATAACAGTAAATTACACGATTTCCTTTGACTATAAGAGTAAATTGCATGAGTACTTTTGACTTTCATGCTAAAAAGAAGTGAAAATCTCTCAAGGTGACCTCAAAGTTGTGAGAGATTATATCAGGAGCTGGATAAAAGGGCTTGCTGAATGCAAAAATCAGCTTTTTTTGTTTTACATTAGCACGTAATATGTAAATTACATTATTTGTTGAAACATTTCAGATCAAGAATAATTTGATTAAATATTAAATTACATTTTGGCCTCAAAATACTGATAGTTATCCTCTAAATCTCTGTTTGCGTCTGTACAGTACCTCATATAAGCATATAACAAGAAGTTTTTCAGACTTTCTTTTACATATTTTAATAAGCTCAGCTCTGAACAAGTGTTTTATTACTATTATTTTACACTGAATTACACTAAATGCAAAAGGAACATGACAGCAGTCCTATTTCCAGATTTTTAATTTCACAAAAGTTATTTGAAATATAAACTAAGCACTTTATTTGTAGTGAATAAACTTCTTATATGCATATGAAAAATCCCTTTGGTAAATTGGTGCATGACAAAATGAGACGTCTCGTCTTTGATCAGTTCTTTTATTTAAAACATCTTAAAAGAGGATTAAGGAGTTCCTTTAACCACTACAGTTAAAGTCAGAATTATTAGCCCCCCGTGTTTATTTTATTCCCCAATTTCTGTTTAACAGAGAGCAGATTTCTCCAACACATCTCTAATCATAATAGTGTTAATAACTCATCTCTAATAACTGATTTATTTTCTCTTTGTCATGATGACAGTAAATAATATTAGACTAGATATTCTTCAAGACACTTCTATACAGCTTAAAGTCACATTTAAAGGCTTCACTAGGGTAATTAGGTTAACTAGGCAGGTTAGGGGAATTAGGCAAGTTATTGTATAATGATGGTTTGTTCTGTAGACTATTGAAATAATATATAGCTTAAAGGGGCTAATAATATTGACCTTAAAATGGGTTTTAAAAAATTAAAAACTGCTTTTATTCTAGCCGAAATAAAACAAATAAGACTTTCTCCAGAAGAACAAATATTATCAGACATACTGTGAACATTTCCTGAATCTGTTCAGCATCATTTGGGAAATATTTAAAAAAGAAATAAAAATTGAAAAGGGGGCTAATGATTCTGACTTCAACTGTAGATAAAAACACACACAAAAAACAATCAAATCCATCTGTGCAGGTTTTTGGCTGAACATATACTGGATCATCTGCTTTATTGTGGATTAACGTCCACATGAAATTTATACTTGCAGTGTTTATTTTGCTGGTGCAGTTTGATTTGTTCATCTTTAATGCCCATCTGCTTCCGCTCTGGCACAGCAGCCCTTCTCTGATGACTCTGATTGGGTGAAGTATGCTTAGCCACACCCCTCTATAGTTTGCTGTGAGTGAAATATGTCAAAGCGCAGAAATAAAAACCCGCCCCCCTGCTTAATATTCAGTTTAATAGGAAAAACATTAGCATACTGAAATAAAAGTCGGCAACAATTTTCAGGTTATGGCACGCAGACTTTAAAAGGCACCTATGATGAAAATCTATTTGGACTGAAGCGTGTGTATAGTGTGTCCACAGTCATATTGAAGTAATAATAGGGTTGTGCGATGTCGACCAATTGATGATGTCTAAAGTGAAACATCATGATGGACGATGGCATTGTCGTCGTAGGCAGCGGTGAATTGATTATTTATGAATAATTAATTAATTCATAACGGATTAATTATTTGTAGCCTACCGATTCAACTAGCTGACCTGCATGGGC
Organism: Danio aesculapii; assembly: GCF_903798145.1. Classification (NCBI taxonomy): domain Eukaryota; kingdom Metazoa; phylum Chordata; class Actinopteri; order Cypriniformes; family Danionidae; genus Danio; species Danio aesculapii. The sequence goes on along the minus strand of NC_079436.1, from coordinate 59,182,422 downwards.
TTTGTTTTACCCATAACCAAATCATAAATAAGGAGAAGCTACACACAGATGACCACCTGTCAGTCACTTTTTCAGCAGGACTCTGGCATGAATAGGCAGAGTGATGTGTGTCGGCGTCCAGCAACCAAACAACAGTATCTGAGGTGAAGTACAAGCGTCAAAGCGAAGCAGTGTACTGATGCTGTGACACGTTACCTGATAGATTCAACAGACTGAAGAGTCCTTAGATAGAGACAAGATGAATTAAATATCACGTTTAGCAACTATTGTGAGACGAGATCCAACAGTACAACCTTGATCAACTGTCTGACGTGCACTGCTCTCTGGGGTTTTCTGCTCAAAGCACCCGCTGACTGCTGGAGCTCAGACGTGTGCATACGCTGCAGCGCATGATGTGCGTTTTCAGCGGTATAGTGTGGACGGAGATCTTTCAGAAATGCTAGATGAAATGCCAGAGTGGACGTGGATCGTTTTATTCTAAAATGAAAACATTAATACTGACAGGTTGGCGGAATCGCTGGGCGCTGCTGTTACAATGGAACGTTCTATTGAGTGTCGCCTCTTGGTGATTCTAAGCTCTTTGTCGGCACCTTGCTACGCTGCCGTCGTTTTACTAATGCCACACTTCTATTGACAACAACAGAATAAAGATTCTGCAGCATTCTTTTAATGCATGTAACTTCATAATGTCATAGGAGCATTCTGAAAGCTACGATTCAGTTAATTGCTGAAATTAAGAAGAGTTTCACACAAGACACTAGTAGAGGTCATTCACTCTAAGTTTCTTTAAAGGGGAAGTGAAGCACTCAGTCAAGTTTACATTATTTTGTAAATTGATTTCCACTTTAATGGAAATATATACAACAAACTTGATTAATGTAATCATTTCGCAGAAAATGGCCTGTTTTACTGTAGATTTTTGACCTAGGGCGCCGCCATCTTATAATATCGCTGTGTCTGATGTCATGGGGTTGGTTCCGTTCCCTCAGCTGAACAGATACAGTGGAAGAACTGAACACGAAGACTGTAAAGCCTTATTTAACCCAATGCGTGAAGTTGTGGACGTGGAGCTGCAGCAAATACAAGCATCAGATGTGTGTCTAATATAAAAATATGTATATTTATTCTAGTTTTTCTTTTGTCCCTTTTAATTACCGATAATTTGATGTGCTTTACTCCACTCTCTGTATTACGCAGTGATAAAGCAAAACGCTATTGGCTGTTTTTTAAAAAGGGGAGGAGCTACACTGTCACATCCTCTCTTCATGTTTCGGTTGAGATTACGTCAATTATCGAATACAAATGCACGTTTCAAAGCACTTCACGGGACCTTTAAGGCAAGTGATTTCACTCGATGGCCATTATTGAAAGGCCTTTCTGGCATTCTGTCTGAAGGGGGAAGCATCAAATTCTAAAACTCTTTGAGCTTATGATTAAAGTTCATATCCGGAATCACTAATAAATTAAGCTAAACGTTGTCTTATAAGATTAGTTTCTAAACATTTGAATCAAACTAAATATGCATTTTTTTTCTCGGTGATGCAAATGCGCACTCGAAGCGAATGAGATCACCAACCTCGTTTAGGCTGTTTCTGTTTACATGTTACTCCTGATCCTCCACTGAATTCTGGTCGTTCGATCGCGCTGCACTTCTAAAGTAATTCACAACTTGGTCTCGATGGCAAATCTCCACCCAGAATGACAGCGACTCCATGTTTACAGGTTTGTGGGTGTTCGAGTGGTTGCAGTTATGTGAGGTGCTTTTGAATGGACAGACTGTACCTGTTACTGTTAGTTAATGAGGATTACAAAACCAGAGAACGTTTGTTTCTAAGTGTAGTTGGGTCATTTAAAAGTGGAGATTTCAAGCTTTATGTGGGTATATTTCTCATGTGTGTGAAGCAAGTGTTCACTGAGATTCCAGAGCATTTGCTGATCCAAGGGTTTATAATGAAGCTGCAGAAACTGTCCTAAACACACGTCTGCACCGAGCCCCTCCTGCGGAGAATCCTCAGTCTATATCGATCGATGATTGGCTCCTGTACTAGTAGGCGGGGCTTCATCAGCCATATTAACTGTTAGACTTTTCCCCATTCGAAACTATACGAGTGACCCATCTTTTCAGATCGCCTGGAAAGCTTTATCTTTAAATTATTGTTAAATTTATATTCCTAAAGCTGAGAATGTCATTTTAGATCAACTCTACATCAGGTTTTAGTGTTGTATTGTATGTCCTTATATTACAGGTCTGCTGAATGCTTGATTCTGATTGGCTGATGGTCACTCTCAGGTGTTTGGTTATTGTCAGATAAACGCACAGCTAAAGTAGTTCCAGCAGGTTTAGAGCGCATTACAGCTCCATATCACTCCGCTGAATGATTAGAGTTATAACACAGCTACAACAGTAAGAAATCACATCAGAACACAACAGAAGGAGGAGCTGTGGAGGACACTAGTGCTACACACAGGAGACGCTTGAAGAGGACACCTACCTGACTAACACACTCACACACACAACATCTCAGCAGTGGATTCAGCATTGGTGCTGGAGATCAGAGGAGGGCAGTGATCATCTCATTATGTATTAGACAGTAAAGCACAGTATAAGTGGTCAGTAATTCCTTATACATCTGTTCTGTAGGACCACTGTTTTTCAGCACAGTGTGGTGTGTGTTAACGCAACATTCTCCCACAAGCCTGTGTGTTGGATGGAGTCTAACTTTAGGAAGAGAGACTCCGAAGTGAGGCCAGAACATGTATTGTTATGTACTGAATCTCCAGCAGTCTGTGTAAATCCTGAGGTTTTGTGCGGCGCAGGGAAGGAGACTCTAAAGAAGCCTGGACTCATAAAGGCTTCAGACGAGGCTTGTGGGATTGTTTGGTTTGTCTGGCGCTGACATTAAAGCCGTATGGATCAGCGGTGGGCCGAGGCGGGTGTGTGGGAGTGTGTGTGTGTGTATCCACCACCTTTAAACACAGTGATGAACTGAAGGAAAAAGAGCAGTCAAGACCAGTGGTGTAAAATAAAGAATGACTCAAATTAAAATTAATACGATTGAGCTGTTTTCTCTCAGGAATTAAGTTGTTTTAAAAATGTGTACTTATATTTTTCTGAGTAAAAAAAAAATATATATTTATATAGTCAGTGGCCACTTTATTAGGTATACCTTACTAGTACCGGGTTGGACCCCCTTTTGCCTTCAGAACTGCTTTAATCCTCCGTGTCAGAGATTCAACAAGCTACTGGAAATATTCCTCAGAGATTTTGCTCCATGTTGACATGATAGCATCACACAGTTGCTGCAGATTTGTCGGCTGCACATCCATGATGCCAATCTCCCATTCCACCACATCCCAAAGGTGCTCTATTGGATTGAGCTCTGGTGACTGTGGAGGCCATTTGAGTACAGTGAACTCATTATTCCAAGATGTTTTCAGTTCTTCTTTAACTGGAAGAGTCTGTTTACCCTCTTAGTGAACACTAGTACACAGTCTTTAGGTGTTTTAGATTTCTAAACTCCCTCTGCATTTCCACCTGCAGCACTGAGAATGATGATGTGCTGAAGGCTCCATAACTCCTGTTCTTAAAGGGCACCTAGGTTAGCTCTTTTTTCAGATTTAATATAAGTGTTTTGCGTCTCCAGAATGTGTCTGTAAAGTTTCAGCTCAAAACACCCATCAGATTATTCATTAGACCTTTTACAAGATTCTATTTACATTTTTGCACCAGGAGGCTGTTTTGCTGTACTGCGCCTTTAAGGCTAGTCCTCCCCGCCCTCCGTTTCTACGTGCCTTTCTGCGTGCCTTAATCTCCTCCCTCGGCTGCGTCAGACAACAGACAGACTTTAAGGAAGAGACATGTTAATGCACTCAGCTGTCAATCAATATTGGTGGGCGGGGGGACCGCACTCCTACGTAAAGTTGCGGTCGATCTGAAAACTGCTCCAATTGGTCCACCGTTTTTATGTTGTTAAATTGAAAATAAAGGACTGGGTGTGTTTATATCAGCCTAATATGACGCTCTATACACTATACCACATATGTCTATCCAAACAGCTTGAACAGTAGATTTTTCTCCATAGGTGCCCTTTAAGGAGGAAAGATGCTGATGCCAAATTACACACTATACTGCTATTATATATTACTGGTCTAAGCACTGTGCAGTATACAATTTTCAATGATTGTGGACTTGTTCCCAAATCTACCCATGCCATTTGTCAGTTGTTTTCTTTGGACCGTATCATACACCCGGCACAATTAGATGCAAGCATGTTTGCTGCGACCAGGGCCAGATTAAAAACCCATTGAGCCCTGGGGCTATAGCAAATCCAAGGGCCCCCTTTTATTTTTTTTACCTCACAAAAAAAAAATATATATATAAATATTTAAATGTTTATATAAATAAGAATATATATATTGTTATTATTAATAATAATTTACTAATTAATAATATTGTCTAATTTTCCACCATTTTATTTATATTTGGTTATTATATATTTCTATATATTTATTATATATTATATATTGGTTATTATATGTTTTATTTTTTCTATTTTATTAAAATAGGCCTGCAAGTAGGCTCTACAAAATTAAGAAATTACCTAATTGGAACTTCAAAGTTCAACAGGCAGCACAAATCAGCAAAACAAAAAACATTTGGGACAAAATTGGGACATCTGATCACCCTTATGGGCGACTAAAACAGGGCTATTCAACATTCTGATTGGGCTACAGCCACTCCAGTTTCCTTTATTTTTGTCATTCAAACATCACAATAAAATTGTAATGCAGAACGAAATTACATTGCAACAGACCCAACAAGAACATTAAAAACATCACTATACAAACATTATAAAATCCTGACATGATAGACAAGCTTTATAATTTCATAAAAATATAAAAATATAGTTATATAAGATATAACCTGATTTAAAAAGAAATCTCAGTAGAGAGTAACTTAATACTATAACACCTGTTTCACCATTTGTTATAATAGTTATAATATTAATAATTTATTCTAGTTTAACTATTTATTGATTTACTATTTTACACTAGCTATCAATAGTGTTTAAGAATTGGTCTTATTCAAAAGTCTTATAATGACAGAAACCGCACTGATTTGCTCCTCAGGCTTCTGTAACGCCTGCCTGCTGATGGCATAAGCGTGAGCAGGCTATAGCCAGGGTGAGTTGGATCCCTTAAAATGCTATTTGCACTAGACAGACAACGTCGTTGATAAAGTTCCTCGATAGATGTCAACTTGACTCCAACAGACCTTTCAGCTCTTGATGGTGTTCTTGTCAGATACACTACTATTCTGATACCAAAGGGAGATGCCATTAGTGAGAACAGCCCCTCTGTAAAAAGTTGTAAGAATTGATGGGCTGAGGTGTGCTCTTTTTAACCTTCTCAGAAAGTGCAGTCGTTGGTGCGCTTTCCTTGCAAGACAAGTGGTATGGAGAGACCAAGTCAAGTTCTCAGTAACGTGGACCCCCAGGAATTTAACCTGCTGTACAGTCTCCACCGCAATATTGTTGATATATACAGGGGAGTAAATGGGGCGTTTCTTCCTGAAGTCGATCACCAACTCCTTGGTTTTTTGGTTTTTAGACAGACGGGAGGCACTCCGAGCCCCAGTTTAGAGCCGTCACTATTTTTGAACAGCAGCGAACCAAAAGGAAAACTTCACATATGAGAAAGCCTAAAAGCATGCTATTTTCAGACCAGCGCAACCTGAATTTGCCCATTTTGCGCCATGCACAGAGCGAATTAGTTGTGCACCTCGCTCACCCACTGCTGAATACACACAGGATGAACAGCAGCACACAGATGTTCTGAGCGTTGCGACTGTATATAGTTATAGTGGTTGTTAGGCTGCTCTGGACATTATTGTTGTGTTGTGTTATGGTTGTGGTCCTCCAGATTAAGCATCTGCAGTGTCTCTGCCTCCCGTCTGTCAGACGTACAAGCTCATACACGCTGACATTTCCAGTGACTGTGTGTGCTGATGGTTTTACTGAAGACTTTTCACATCATGAATTATTCATACAAACATCACTGTACTCCACGCATAATTCTGAGGGATTAGGCAAATTGAAAACCTGCAGGCAAAGGTGAATTATACATTAGTCAGTGTAATTAGGCCATGTCATCTGCATCTGTAATTGATTATTTGATTGGAATGGGGGCTGGTGAAATCTGAATATTTACAGATGATGTGATGAGACGCCAATGCTGTGCTAATGCTGAAACGCAGAGAAACAGATGAGCTCCTGAGAGACGGCTGAAACTATTGCTGCAGTTTCAGATGTCGAGGGTTTTTTTAACCTCGTCTGTTTACATGCTGCATCTGCTTGGATCAATATGATGAACAGAAGCCAATAACTGTGTGCGTGCTGATGAACAGATGCAGGAGTTATGACGAAGCAGAAATAAAAAAGCAACATGTTGGCTTCCAACAAAACATAACATGAAGTTTAGCAAATAAAAATAAAAAATAGGGGAATTGATGAACTAAACTGGCCATAGTGTAGGTGAGTGTGTGCAAGAGTGTGTGTTTCCCAGTGTTGGGTTGCAGCTGAAGGGCACCGGTTGCATAAAACATGTGTTTGGATAAGTTGGCAGTTCATTCCCCTGTGGTGACCTCTGATTAATAAAGCGACTAAGCCGAAAAGAAAACGAATAAATGAATAATAAATAGATGCAATGCAATAATAAGTCACGTGTTGTCGTTAGGACTGGATGATATAAATGAGTACAGTCTAAGACTAAATTATTAGGTGCAAAAGTTTAATCTCAAATGTAAAACTAACTCAAAAGTAACATAACACATCAACATAAATAGCAACACAACTAATTACTCTTATGGGGAGTAACTGCATATTGTAACGCATTACTATTAGGAGGAACTTCCCCAACACTGCTAAAAGCTCTTGCTTGTCCAGTAGGGATATATTTGCAGGGTTATTTGATCTCCTCAGAGCCTGATGTAAGGACTCTGATCTCTCAGAAGCAGACGAGTGCAACAAAACAATAAACTTTCTAAACTGAGGAGGAGATCTGGGAGAGCCAGTTGTTCATCTGTCGTTACCCCACACCCTGAGCTCCTGCGGTTCTCTCACCTCATCACCTGCTCCGCTGCTTAGGAAAATACTCCTAAAAAACACATTCATGTATTTCTTAAGAGAAATTCTGAGAAGATGATGAGAATTTTCTCAGGTGCAATCATAAAAATCATAAGAGGCTCTTCAGTCTGTCCTTGAGAACGTCTTATTTTTTTCTTATCAGTTCCATCATGATGCATGTGAGATTTGCAGTAAATACTCCACTTCAGATTAATTCTCAGTGAATGTATATGTTGACTGTATTGAAATATCTGTTTATATTTTCCAAAACAGCTCACCACAGAGATAAGGGATCAGAAATTGATCAACCTATAAATGTGTTTTATATTTTAAATGAGGGAAATAATCGTTGTGTATGTGACCAGAAATAGTATGTGAGTTTACAGTATACTAAATATTTGTCAAAATTCTGACATAAACTGCAGAACTCAAAAGAAATAATACTAAGCAAAAAGAGTTGGCTCTCTCTAGAAATATATATATATGTATATATGTATATATATGCATTTATAAGGAAAAAGCTATGTTATGTAAAATGTAAAACAGCATTGTCAATAAATGTATTTTATGTTGCACAGAAATGTAGACAGTTCCCTCTAGTGGATCTGAAGTGAACAACAAGTAACATATTTCAGATTTGCAAACATTTAAAACAGCACCCTCTAGTGGATTTGTCTTCTGAAATGCACAACAACGCGTATACGAGGCAGCACATTTTATATTTTGGAAAAATGTAGACAGCGCCCTCTAGTGGATTTTTCATCGTAAACGTACAACAAAACATTCCTTAAAGGGATAGTTGACCCATAGAAATGATTGTTTTATTAGGTATTTTTAATGTTTATAACCACTAATAAATAGTGAGTAAATTCCTTTGTAGACAGTGTAATAGACAGTGCCCACAAGTGTATTTTTCATCTGAAACATCACAACACACCTAAAACAATGTCTTTCATATTTACTAAAATATAAACAGCACCCTCTAGTGGATTTGTTTTCTTAAACATACATTAAAACATCCAAAGTAACATATTTCAGATTTGCAAAAGTGTAAAACAGCGCCCTCTAGTGAATTTGTCAATTTGATCATAAACGTACAACAGAACGTTCCCAGAGCCACCCATTTTATATATTGCAAAAATGTAGACAGTGCCCATTAGTGGATTTGTCACCTGAAATGTACAACACAACTCACCCTAAATTATGTATTTCAGATTTGCTAAAATATAAACACCTCTAGTGGATTGGATTTTTTTTAAACGTACAACACAACATCTCCTAAATGATATATAGATTTGCTAAATTGTTGACAGCACCCTTTAGTGTATTTGTTTTCTTAAACGTACAACACAACGTATCCTAAATGATATATTTCAGATTTGCAAAAATGTAGACAGCGCCCTCTAGTGGATCTAAAATTTGCAACAAAACATATCTAAAGTAACGTGTTTCAGATTTGCAAATATGAAGACAGCGCCCAATAGTGGACCTGAAACATACATCAAAACATATCCAAAGAAACGCATTTCAGATTTGCAAGAATGTAAAACAGCGCCCTCAAGTGGATTTGTCATCTGAAACGTACAACAAAACGTACCCAGAGCAATGTGTTTTGTGTTTTGAAAAAATGTAGACTGCGCCCTCTAGTGGATTTGTCATCTGAAATTTACAACAAATGTACCCTAAATTACGTATTTCAGATTCGTTAAAATATAAACAGCGCTGTCTAGTGGATTTGTTTTTTTAAACGTACAACACAATATATCTTAAATTAAATATTTCAGATTTGCAAAAATGTAGACAGCGCCCTCTAGTGGATCTAAAACTTGCAACAAAACATATCTAAAGTAATGTGTTTCAGATTTGCAAAAATTTAAAACAGCGCCCTCTAGCGGATTTGTCATCTGAAACGTATAACAAAATTTACCCAGAGCAAAGAATTTTGTCTTTTGCAAAAATGTAAAACAGCGCCCTCTAGTGGATTTGTTTTCTTAAACGTACAACACAACATATCCTAAATGATATATAGATTTGCAAAAATGTAGACAGCGCCCTCTAGTGGATTTGTCATCTGAAATTTACAACAAATGTACCCTAAATTACGTATTTTAGATTCGTTAAAATGTAGATAGCGCCCTCTATTGGATTTGTCATCTGAAACGTACAACAAAACGTACCCAGAGCAATGTGTTTTGTGCTTAGAAAAAATGTAGACAGCGCCCTCTAGTGGATTTGTCATCTGAAATTTACAACAAATGTACCCTAAATTATGTATTTCATATTCACTAAAATATAAACAGCGCTGTCTAGTGGATTTGTTTTTTTAAACGTGCAATACAACATATCTTAAATGATATATTTCAGATTTGCAAAAATGTAAAAGAGCGCCCACTAGTGGATTTGTTTTCTTAAACGTACAACACAACATATCCTAAATGATATATAGATTTGCAAAAATGTAGACAGCGCCCTCTAGTGGATTTGTCATCTGAAATTTACAACAAATGTACCCTAAATTATGTATTTTAGATTCATTAAAATATAAACAGTGCCCTCTAGTGGATTTGTCATCTGAAACGTTCAACAAATGTACCCTAAATTACGTATTTCAGATTTGCTGAAATGTAGATGTAGACACAACAAAACAAACCTGGAGCAATGTACTTTATATCCCACAGAAATGTAGGTTATGGTACTTCTTTTCAGCAAGTCTGGGCAGGTTGGTCGGGTTTGTGCCGCTCATTAGATGGTTGCCAGATGCTGTTTTTCTACTCCAGGGTACAAATGGTCTTCCGGTCACCTCTTGTCCCAGTGGAAGCTCAGTGAAGCTTTTATTGTCTTGAATTTATGGCTGCTTCTCCTGATTTGGAAAGGTGTGAATGGATTGTGTAGCCTGGGCAGTGTGTGAGTCTCTGAGCTCCTGCTGCAGTGTAAACACTTCTTCTTGATCAGGTACAGTAGGATTTTTTCATTCCCGGAGCATTGCTTAAGCAAACTCTGTGGTGTATTTATCATTTCTGAATGAGCTTCTTATTGTGCGTTTATGTAATAGACATGATGCATGTGGTGTTTGGGTTTAATAAGCTATAAAGTATTGCTGTGAATAAATTACTTTACTGCTGAAAAACTGTAAAGTATGGGTTTACTGTTTATATTTAGGTCATTTAATTACAGTTACTTTTAATATGCTTGTGTTAAATCAGATCTCTATGTTATTAATTAGTTATATATTTTATAGATATTAGAATGGTTATAAATCAGAGTACAGGAATTGTGTCCAATACAATTATATTTTAGGCGGCATAGTGGCTCAGTGGTTAGCACTGTGACCTCACAGCAAGAGGGTCACTGGTTCGAGCCCCGACTGGGTCAGGTGCTGTTTCTGTGTGGAGTTTGCATGTTCTCCCCGTGTTGGTGTGGGTTTCCTTCGGGTGCTCCAGTTTCCCCCACACTCCAAACACTTGCGCTATAGGGGAATTGATCAACTAAACTGGCCGTAGTGTGTGTGTGTGTGTGTGTGTGTGTGTGTGTGTGTGTGTGTGTGTGTGTGTGTGTGTGTGTGTGTGAAAGAGTGTGTAAGGATGTTTTCTAATACTGGGTTGTGGCTGGAAGGGCATCAGCTCTGTTAAACATATGCTGGAATAGTTGGTGGTTCATTCCGCTGTGGTAACCTCTGAAATAGAGACTAAGCCAAAGGAAAAATGAATGAATGAATAATATTGTGCAGAATAATTCAATTTAGCTAAACATGGTCACTTAATCATAAGGATTGCACATGATTCAGAATTACCTGTAAGACATTTGTCACAATCTGTTGCATGTATGAAACAGGTTGTCATTCCTTGAAAATGTTTCATGGTTTAATGCATTTAATATTTAACTTTTCTCTATTTTTACAGAATGCTATGTTTGTTATTAAAACACTTAAGTATTTTTCTTTATGATTTACAGTAGTATTGAGTCAAGTAATTAAATTAATCAGTTAAAGCAATTAGAGTGATTTAAACACAACTTTCGCAGTATAAAAAGTGAATATTTAAATGTTAAACTAAATTGGCCGTAGTGTATGAGTGTGTGTGTGTGAACGAGTGTGTATGGGTGTTTCCCAGTACTGGGTTGTGACTGGAAGGGCATCCACTGTGTAAAACACATGCTGGAATAGTTGGCAGTTCATTCCGCTGTGGCGACCACTGATGAATAAGGGACTAAGCTGAAGGAAAATGAATATTTAATAGTAGGGGATCTAAGATGAAGCAAAAATCTCAATGAAATCGCAGTTTATTTTAGACCAGCTGTTAAAACACTGTACATTTGAAATGACTACAGGAGGAGTTTTAGCTGAATCCAGCTCTGAACTGAGAGAGATTCTGGAAGCAGCCCTTTGTCAAAGCTTAGCTGTATGTTTATTATAACTCTCTGGAATCTGTAAGCACTTCTCTCTTTGTGTCGTGGCCTTTGGAAGTCTAAATACAGAAACAGAAGAAGCTCTGTGAAAATACATGACACTTTCTGCTATAACATTAAAGCGCATCTAGCCACGCCCCGTGCGCGTAACCTGAAGCGTTTAGGATCTCATTAGCCGCATTTCCACTATCGGGCCAGTGCGAGCCAGGGCTTTAATCAGGCCAGGCCGGGCCAATAGCCCGGGAGGTTGAGAAATGAGGCCGAAATCATGTCGCGTTTCCACTGTCGGGCTAGTTGCTCGCAGCGCGTCACGCAAACACCGCCCCCAGAACGTCCCCCGAATCAAACGTCACACAACCCGTCACACAACCCGCCCACTTCAGCGGGAACAAAACACTCAAATTATAACCACAAACACAACCTGGCATCACTACGAGAGCTGGAAGATGGAGAACACCGAAGCGATTGCTTTTTTACAGTTTGTGGTCTGTTGGTGTAAGGCCAGACAGCGATCCCTGGATAAGGACATTCGAGTTCGGCGGCATTTACTTCAAACACAGATTTTGGCAGCTATCCATTTTTTCTTCTTCTTAGTGAGTTGATCAAGCGCGATAGCAAAACAAATGTAAACCCCGCCCCGAAGCCCCAGTTGGCCCTCCTTGGCCCAAGGTATTCGGCGGGCCGAAAAAGGCCGGACACTGGCCCCAAGGAAGCCCCGCTTTGGCCCGATTACGCCCCGGAAGTGATAGTGGAAACGCGACTGGCCTTGGCTCGCCCTGGCTCGCTCGCTTTAGGCGCGATAGTGGAAACGCGGCTATTAACCCAGATTGGCTGTAGGCTTTGCTAAGCAAACTCTGTAAAAGCCAGTGTCTCCCTTTGCATTGAACTTTGAGCATGTTACATTCAGAGAAGTTTAAAATATGATATCGTATTTGTTTTTACGCTATAATTAAAGCTACTCTACTAACCAAAAATACGGAGAAAACTTACAGCGGGTGGCGCTCACTTCTAAACTAGTGTGTTTAGACAGTGGAGTTATCTTCGTGATGTGAGATGTATGTCATGTGACATCTAAACTCCTCGAATCCCAGGGGAAGGCTGACGCCAGAGATCAGGGGATTGCCACATACACACATACAAGACGGTAACAGCGATCAACACAAGAACCAGACCAAAATCAAAACCCAAAATAACATCAATATCACAGCACATAATAAGCCAAAACACACACAAAGCAAGCAAGACAGAGCAAAAGCAGAACGAGCTTCCCCGCTCGCGTCCCTTTAAACTTTCAGCTCCTGTCCTGATTGGTAGCGTTGTTGATGATGTCACTGGGTGAAATGGAGATTGACGTCTTCACGGACGAATGGGATACTGGAATGGGCGATCCTGAGAATTCACACAGAGAGAGAGGGAGGGCGGGAGTGAGCGAGCGAGAGAGAGAGAAAAAAAGAGAGAGCGCACACAAGCAAAACATACAGGCATTTACGTATGACTGTAACAGTATTGGACCACCCCTTTAATACAAAGGTCAGTGTAGGCTGCATTCAGCCATGTTTCTTTCTGTCAGCGTTACATTTAATTAAACAGTTAAAAAAGATTACAACTCGGATCAGTGTTTTGTCTGATAGTCTAGTTTTGTGTAATAATCAGCATAATGCACATCCAGCCAATGGTTATCACAGAATAAGCCCTTCAGTCTCATACAGCATCAGTAGGGCTGCAGGATTCAGAGAAAAAATCTAAATGTGATTTATCTGATCAAAATCGTGATTTAAAACGTGATTTACTATCATTTGATAAAAGAGCTGCAGGTTTGATGTGGTGGTTTTAATAGCACTAAAGACCAAGCATAATCACAAAGTACGCTACACTGTGCTACAGTTTAATTAAAAGACTTTTTCCAATAAAGATGCCAGTTGTCATGATCAATTAAGAAAATAACGACAGTATTTAAAATTTAATTTAATGAATTATAAATAAAAACTTATCTGCTGAAAATAAATAAATATAAATATTATCATGCTTGCTCTTTGAGCTTTGCCGGGCGAGTTCTTAAACGCCTATGATTGGTCATTGTGTTCCCGCACTCAACAGAAAGGGCTGCGATTGGCTGTAGCGGTGAGTGTGGCTTTGGCATTATTCATTGATGAATCATGCGGAAACGGATAAATGGCCGCGTAGTTATAATCAAAATAATCGCAGCTTTTACATTTCGAAAATCAATTAATCGTGCATATATTTGTGTTTGTTCCCGCCTACAGGATGATTGACAGTCTCGTTATCCAATAGCAGTGATGATCGCGACCGGCGGCCTGCTGAGAATCTCTCGGCGACAGGATTCACTGCGATCCAAGAACCGAGCAGAAAACAAGAAAAAGAGGAAAGCCAAGAAGAAGCGTAAGAACGACGTGGTGGTGGTAAAGGGTAAAGTGCAGCTGTGCTCGGGCTCGGGGCTGGTGGCGGCGCTGGGCGTGCTGATCCTGCTGGTGGGCGTGGCCATGGCCGTGCTGGGATACTGGCCTGCAGAAAACACACACACCACAGTGGGTTTCACACACAATAACCAGTCCAGCTTTAACTCCTCGTCCCCCGTCGCACACTCGCTCGGGTTCTTCCGGAGTCTGTTTGGTGGATACCTGCAGTCGGACAACCTGAAAGTGCTGGGGCCGCTGGTCATGGGCATCGGCATCTTCCTCTTCATCTGCGCCAATGCAGTTCTGCACGAGGATCGAGACAAGAAAACGAAGATAATTAACCTGCGGGACATTTACTCCACCGTCATCGACATCCACAGCCTGCGCAGCAAAGACTGCGTCCCGTTCAACGGCCTCATCAGCTACATGCAGTCCAAGAGTAGCGAGGGAAAAAACACGCCGAGAAACTCAGGAAAGCAGCGGCGCCTGTCGTGCGCCAGGAACAGCTTTGGGTGAGTTACTGTTTACATCATTAAAGGGGTCATGCAATAAGAAACTAAAATATCCTTCATCTTTGGTCATATTAGAGCTCATAGCATTATAAAAACATCCTGTAGGTTTCAGAACTCAACACTTTGCGGTTCCTCTGAAATCAGCTTACATTGAAGCAGATCTGAGTAAACCACAAGTTCTGGAATGTCTGCTCTATGATGTATTAGAGAGAATAAGCTCCGCCTCCACAGAATATCGAAGGTTTATAGGACAAAACCACAGGCTCTGGAGTCTATGATGTAATAGGCTGGTTAAGCTCCGCCTGTACAGAACATCAGTGCCCGCTCCTACTGCACTACCAGTTAGCCTTGTTAATATGCAAAACTGTCTGCCAATCAGAGCAGTGGATCTTTACTCCTAAGTCTGTAATCGTCCTTGCTCATTCCTCTCAGTTGATCTGTGTATTTAATGTGGTCAAGAATAGAGAATCCTAAATCCCCCTATGGGGTCTGTCCAGCCTCCATCTCTGCCAGCAGATCCATCTCAACACTCAGTATTGATCAGTGGACAGCTCTGCTACTCTCTTCAACTGAGTGTCCAAGACATACGGTCGGAGATCAGATCAGGCAGCCATCATAGGAGAGTTGGACTTGGGATCTGCAGCCCAAGGCCGGTTACTCACTGAAGCTAAGCAGGGCTGAGCCTGGTCAGTGCCTTGATGGGAGACCGGATGGGAAAGCTAGGTTGCTGTTGGGAGTGGTGTTAGTGAGGCCAGCAGGGGGTGCTCAACCTGCAGTCAGTGTGAGTCCTAATGCCCCAGGACAGTGAAGAGGACACTATACTGGCAGTGAGTCTTTCGGATGAGATGTTAAACCGAGGTCCTGACTGTCTGTGGTCATTAATAATCCCATGGTACTTCTGGTTAAGAGTAGGGGTGTAACCCTGATGTCCTGGCCAAATTCTGTCCATCGGCCCTTACCCATCATGGTCTCCCAATCATCCCCTTCCACTGAATTGGCTCTATCACTGTCTCTCCACTCCACCAATAGCTGGTGTGTGGTGAAGCACTGACTCCGTTGTCCTGTGGCTGCCATCGTATCATCCAAGTGAAGCTGCACACTGGTGGTGGTGTGGAGAGACTCCCTTCATGGTTGTGAAGCGCTTTGGGTGTATGTCCATTATTACGCCCCAAGTCTAGGGGACAACATGGGCATAATAAACAAGAAAAACAGATGTTGTGGGTGGTGGATTTCCCAAACAAAACATAAACTTAATGCAAAAGATCCCCTTCGGTCGACAACCAAACTCAGACACTCAGTTGAGAGTAATTGAATAGATTTATTATAGACAAATAGTCGTTTGAAGGCAACTACACTATAAGTAACTGTAATTAACTGAACTGTGATCCATTACTTTAGATTTCTATTGTGTAAGTAATGTAATGTTGTGTGTCCTGTAGGAAACACAGCCTGTGTGCCAAACGGCAGTCCTTCAGCGACACCATCTACAGCATCTCTGGAGGTGGGCAGGAGGCGCAGTGGGAGACACACTCCATCGTCAGCTCGTCTCTGAACGCCTTCACGCTCCCCGTCATCAAACTCAACAACTGCGAGATGCAGGAGGCGGAGGCGTCTCGGAGGAGGAGCTGCGGAGGAGCCCTGGAGACCCGCGCTCAGGTGTCCCGCACACACATCTCACGCTCACAGGACTCCCAGCTGGAGAAACGACCCACCGCTGCTGGGTCACTGCTGTCTCAGCTGGAGAAACGACCCGCCGCCGGGTCACTCCTGTCTCTGAACACACTGCCGGACGCAGCCGGAGCCCGTGGAGAGACGCCCGTGCGCAGGTTCAGCTGCCCTCGACTGGAGCGCTGCAGCAGCAGCAGGAGATACAACAAACTAGCAGAGCTGAGCGGAGACTCACTGGACACACCTGATCCAGACACACACACACCTGCAGAACACACACACCTGCAGAACAGCTGAACACACACACACACCTGCAGAACAGCTGAACACACACACACACCTGCAGAACAGCTGAACACACACACACACACACACACACACACACACACACACACACAAACACACACACACCTGCAGAACAGCTGAACACACACACACACACACCTGCAAACACACACACCTGCAGAACAGCTGAACACACACACACACCTGCAGAACAGCTGAACACACACACACACACACACACACACACACACACACACACACACACACACCTGCAGAACAGCTGAACACACACACACACACACCTGCAAACACACACACCTGCAGAACAGCTGAACAAACACACACACACACACACACACACACACCTGCAGAACACACACACCTGCAGAACAGCTGAACAAACACACACACACACCTGCAGAACACACACACACACACACCTGCAGAACAGCTGAACACACACACACACACACACACAACAGCTGAACACACACACAAACACACACACCTGCAGAACAGCTGAACACACACACACACATACACACACAACAGCTAAACACACACACAAACACACACACACACACACCTGCAGAACAGCTGAACACACACACACACATACACACACAACAGCTAAACACACACACAAACACACACACACACACCTGCAGAACAGCTGAACACACACACACACACAGACACACACACACACACACCTGCAGAACACACACACCTGCAGAACAGCTGAACACACACACACACCTGCAGAACAGCTGAACACACACACAAACACACACCTGCAGAACAGATGAACACACACACAAACACACGCACACCTGCAGAACAGCTGAACACACACACAAACACACACCTGCAGAACAGCTAAACACACACACAAACACACACCTGCAGAACAGCTAAACACACACACAAACACACACACACACACCTGCAGAACAGATGAACACACACACAAACACACAAACACACACCTGCAGAACAGATGAACACACACACAAACACACAAACACACACCTGCAGAACAGCTAAACACACACATAAAACACACAAACACACACCTGCAGAACAGATGAACACACACACAAACACACACACAAACACATGCACACCTGCAGAACAGCTGAACACACACACACACCTGCAGAACAGCTGAACAAACACACACACACACACCTGCAGAACAGCTGAACACACACACACACACACACACAACAGCTGAACACACACACAAACACACACACACCTGCAGAACAGCTGAACACACACACACACACACATACACACACACCTGCAGAACAGCTGAACACACACACACACACAGACACACACACACACACCTGCAGAACACACACACCTGCAGAACAGCTGAACACACACACACACCTGCAGAACAGCTGAACACACACACAAACACACACCTGCAGAACAGATGAACACACACACAAACACACGCACACCTGCAGAACAGCTGAACACACACACAAACACACACCTGCAGAACAGCTAAACACACACACAAACACACACACACACACCTGCAGAACAGCTGAACACACACACACACCTGCAGAACAGCTGAACGAACACACACACACCTGCAGAACACACACACCTGCAGAACAGATGAACACACACACAAACACACACACACACCTGCAGAACAGCTGAACACCCACACACACACACACACCTGCAGAACAGTTGAACACACACACACACACACACACACACACACACACACACATTTAGGTTTAAGTGCCCACTAGTATATATAAACAAGTACACACACACTTAAACAACATCTGAACACACACACACAAACACACACACATTTAGGTTTAAGTGCCCACTAGTATATATAAACAAGTACACACACACACTTAAATAACATCTGAACACACACACACACACGCACAGATTTGTAGGTGTTGGTGTATGTGTGGTGTGAGTGAACTCTACTGTTGAACTCTTTCTGGAGACCTGAACGCCGTCATTAATGGAGGATGAGCTGAGGTGATCAGGCGTCACACTGAAGACATGTAGAACCTCACTATGAATCTGTCAGTACACTTTCCACAAACATAATAATAATTACAAACGTTTACAACCAAGACACAACGACAGCAGTGATGATGCGGGAAACTCAGCTCTACCACACTGATATACTGTCCAGGGGTCGGAGAATCTGAAGCCTGGTGTTCGAGCACAGTAGTTGATCAGTCTGCTGCAGCTCTGCACGCTGTACTGGTACTATCATTCATTCATCTTCCTTCAGCTTAGTCCCTTTATTAATCAGGGCTCGCCACAGTGGAATGAACCGCCAACTATTCCAGCATATGTTTTACGCAGCGGATGCCCTTCCAGCCGCAACCCAGTACTGGGAAACACACATACACACTCATTCACACACACACACACACACACTACAATGTTAAAATAGTTGGGTTAAAAATACCCCAACATATATTACATTCATATTACATTATGAATGACATTCAAGTAGGCCTATTAAAACATAAAATATAGCCATTTGCTTTATAGTTTGAGTTATGAATTACAGTATCGCAATACTACTTGGTATGGTGATCTTCAGCTGGTATAGTGTTACAAGTTTAATAATGGCATCACGACAACCCTAGTAGCTCCTCCTCCTCATTACATCATCAGCTGGTGTTGTGAATGACAGACAGGAGTCCTGCACAGCGACCAGGATTCTGAGCTGTTCTTCTTCAGAATAGTATTCAGGCCACTTTGATGCTGCTGGAGGAAAACCTTTCCTGACTCGCTCCTCCAAAACACCCCAAAGTGCTCAATAATGTTTAGGTCTGGGTACTGTGCAGGCCACGGGAGATGTTCAACTTCACTTTCATGTTCATCAAACCACTCTGTCTCCAGTCCTGCTGTATGTATTGCTGCATTATCATCCTCCGCCTTCAGGATACAATGTTTGTCCTATTGGGTCACATGGTTCTCTAGAGTGGTTGGGTAGCCCTTGTCAGTGACCCAGCACCAATCTAGCTCCAGTATTAGGCCTAGGAAATGCCATGATATTAAGCCCAAACCATCCCTCCATGCTTCACTTTGTGCATTAGCAGTCTGGGTGAGACGCTTCTTTGGGGCTTCTCCACACCGTAACTCTCCTGGATGTGCGGAGACAGTGAATGTGCACTCATCAGAGACATTACTCTTGATACCGTGGCTCTTGATCATCACACACACTTGCTGTCTTGGTCACACATGCGTGAGCAACAATCGGTCCTCTTCTGAACTCTGATATGTCCCTGTAATGTTGTGGGCATCGCAATATTTGAAGCAGAACTGTGCTGTTTCTCTGCTGATGAACCCTTCACACTCTGCTCTACTGCTGGAGTGAAGATCAGTGAAGATTGAACACCAGGAGGAGCACATTTAGCCAGAGCTTCAATTTCATTCTCCAACCCCTGTAGAGTACATTACACCGTACACTCGCATAGAAAACAGCCACATTACACTATAATAATATTTCACATTTTTACAGTAGATTTGCTCATTTATAGCATCCCTGATGAGCTTTTCAAAACACTAATCAATCTTAATCATTCCAGATTTTGGACAGTAGTGTAAGACAGAAACCATTCAGAAAATGTGCAGGATTTGAACATGTAGATGTTCATCATTATTATAGTCAAGAAGAACATTAGTAGCAAAAAGCCATCAATGCAAACTCATGACGTCCACATGGTCTTATGTTCGTGGCTAGATTTAGTTGCACAGTAATTTTACTCTCTATTTCTATCATCTTCTGATTTATGTTTATTGTTGTTGTTGTAAAAAAAAAGAAGAGTTGAGCTGCAAATGGAAAATCTGCCATCATTACTCAAACCCTTTATTTACCAAAAAACGGTTCTTTTTTACAGTAAAAAGCCATGAAAGGAGGATCATAAATCATCATACCTGTAGCTGTGAATATGAAGACGTGTACTGAACTCCTCATAAAGCTTCACACTGTTCTTAAACGTAATTAAGCAGAAGAAAACGACTATTTTTACATGCAGATGAGTCATTGGGCAGGTGTGGGCGCCGCTGGGTTATTGTTCAATTAAAAGTTGATGAGGATTTTTGATTTTATTATTTTATTGTGTTTGTGCTTTTCCTTTAATTTTACAGATGATTTAATATTAAATAACAGCTCTATTTCTATTTAAAGTTTCTTTTTAAAATGTCTTTTATAATCATTTAGAATATTGTGAATTTATGAAATTGTCATTTATTTTTCTTGCATTTAATTTCTTTTAATCTTTTTCATTTCTATTAGTGCTGTCAAACAATTAATCGCATTTAAAATGAAAGTTTACATAATTTGCATAACATATTTTTGAGTTGTGCATATATATATATATATATATATATATATATAAATATGTGTGTGTACAGTGCATCCAGAAAGTAATTTTCCACATTTGTTTATGTTACAGCCTTATTCCAAAATGGATTACATTGATTTATTTAGGATTGTCTGGAGGCACAAGGCTGGGGAAGGTTACAGAAACATTTCTGCTGCTCTGAAAGCTTCAATGAGCACAGCGGCCTCCATCATCCGTAAGTGGAAGATGTTTAACCACCAGGACTCTTCCTAGAGCTGGTCAGCCATCTAAGCTGAGTGATCGCGGGAGATAGGCGTTACTCAAGGAGGTGATTAATAACCCGATGGTCACTCTGTCTGTGCTCCAGCGTTCTTCTTTGGAGAGAGGAGAACCTTACAGAAGGACAACCATCTGTGCAGCAATCCACCAATCAGACTGAAGACACTCTCCGCCTGGAATTTGCCAAAAGGCATCTGAAGGACTCTCAGACCATCAGAAACTAAACTCTCTGCTCTGATGAGACTCAAACTGAACTCTTTGGAGTGAACACCAGGCGTTACGTTTGGAGAAAAGCAGACAGTGCTCATCACCAGGCTAACAGCATCCCTACAGTGAAGCATGGTGGTGGCAGCATCATGCTGTGGGGATGTTCTTCAGCAGCAGGAACTGGAAGACTAGTCAGGATAGAGGGAAAGATGAACGCAGCGATGTACAGAGACATCCTGAATGAAGATCTGCTTCAGAGTGCTCTTGACCTCAGACTGGGGTGACGGTTCATCTTCCAGCAGGACAATGACCCAAAGCATACCACCAAAATATCAATGGAGCGGCACAACAACAACTCGGTGAATGTCCTTGAGTGGCCCAGCCAGAGCCCAGAGCTAAATCCTATTGAACATCTCTGGAGAGATCTGAAAATGGCTGTACACCGTCGCTTCCCATCCAGCCTGATAGAGCTTGAGAGGTACTGCAAAGAGCAACCGGCAAAAATCCCCAAAGACAGGTGAGCCAAGCTTGTGGCATCATATTCAGAAAGACTTGAGGCTGAAATCGCTGCCAAAGGAGCATCAACAGAGTATTGAGCAAAGGCTGTCAATACTGATGAACATGGGATTTTACAGCTTTTTATTTTTAATAAATTCACAACAATTTCAAAAACTCTTTTCCACATTGTTATTATGGGGGATTGTGTGTAGAATGTTGTAGAATGTGGAAAAAGTAAAGCGCTATCAATGCTTTCTGGATGCACTGTGTATATATGTATAAAACTATACATATGTAAATATTTGTGTTTGTACACTTATATAATAGATATACAAGAGACACACATATGTTATGTAAATAAAAACATTTATTTTGGATGTAATAATTAATTTGACTGCACTAAATCTTGTTATATAATATTATATAATACTCTTCCTCCTCATTTTTTTTTAAACTAACGTATATTCAAATGAACAGGTTTATAGATTTATATGATATTATATAACAGTCCAGTTTATTTGTTTTTATTTTTAAACTTGTCTTACCCTGCACATTTATTCATTTTTATTTTTTCTTTGCGTTGCATTTGTTCTGTATTATGTGCAAATATAGAATGTTAAGCAGAATTAATCAAATATATGTGTTTAAAAAAGCATTAAGTTCAACATCCACATGTTTTCTGTTATGAACATGGAGTTAATAATGTAGAAAAGTGTTGTGCCTTTGACAAACTGTTCCAGGATGTTTAGTGTATCTGCTGTTGTGTATTTAGACTTCACGCTTTACTGTACACCTGTTATTGTATGTTTGATATGATGAAGTGTCATCAACACAGCTAGAGTAGACGGTGAGGTTGGAGTATTTTGTCCATGTAGGACAGCACTAATGTCTGATGTGTGATTTACACAGATAGCTCACATTATGCAACTTTGCACATGTTGTTTTTGTATCTTCACAGGTTTTAGTGAGCAGATATTGCTCACATTAAGGGCAATAACTGGTTTAGCGGAGGACTCAGGTGTTGAGCAGTTTCTAGAGTTTTCCAGAGTTTGTAGCTGTTCAATCGTTTTAGCTGCTACATCAAATAAACTGATCTGAGATCATTCTGTCCTGAGCTCATCTTCTGTTGAAGAACCTCTCGTATGATGTGCAGTGGTTTCAGGGTTGCCACGTTTTCACAACAAAACTAGCCAAATGGCTAATCAAAGATGTAGAAAAAAGTACTTCAATAGCCCACCGAAAGAGGCCCAATGGCCAGTCAAAACTAGCCCACTGGCAACGACCCCAACAGCTAATTAAAACTAGCCCAATGGCTAATCAAAACTAGGCCAAAATTAGCCCAGCAGCCAATCAAAACAAGCCTAAAACTAGCCTAATGGCATTCAAAAGTAGCCCAACAGTCAATCAAAACAATCAATTTGTCAATTGTCAACAGCACAATTGTCAATTAACACTAGCCAAAACAATCCCAAAATTAAGCTATGGTCACACCAGCGTTTGTGTGTGCGAAATTCTGTCGTACTGCGCTGCGAAAAGGGGCGGGATCAAACAAGCTTATTAGACATTTAAAAAAGCGAGCGATTGCTCCATGTTTTACATTTTTGCCCAGAGAGGTCCTGTTTTGATCCTCAATTGCTCTCACGCAGTCAAGTGATGCGATTTAGCAGGTTAGAGTTCACTAAGCTTGAACTTTGCACCGCACCAACTTGCGAAACTCGACGCATGACCCCGCGTTTCCGGTCTGACGCATTCGCGTGCGTATAAATGGAAGTCTATGGAAGGAAAAGTCAAGTGTGACCGCACCTTTAGCCCGAGAGTAAATGACACTAACCAAACCAAGCCCAAAACTAGCCCAATGGTAAATGACATTGGGCAAAACAAACCCAAAAATAGTCCAAATAGTAAATGACACTAGTTAAAACAAGCCCAAAACTAGGCCAATAGTCAATTACACTAGCCGAAACAAGCACAAAACTAGCCCAATAATAAATGACACTAGCCAAACCAAGCCAAAAACTAGCCCAATGGTAAATGACACTAGCTAAAACTAGCCCAATAGTAAATGACGCTAGCCAAAACAAGCCCCAAACTAGCCCAACACTAGGCAAAACAAATCCAAAACTAGTCCAAATAGTAAATGACACTAGTTAAAACAAGCCCAAGACTAGGCCAACAGTAAATTACACTAGCCGAAACAAGCACAAAACTAGCCCAATAATAAATGACACTAGCTAAAACTAGCCCAATAGTAAATGACACTAGCCAAAACAAGGCAAAAAACCCCAAAACTAGTCCAATAGTAAATGATACTAGCCAAACCAAGCCCAAAACTGGCTCAATGGTAAATGACACTAGCCAAAACAAGCTCAAAACTAGCCCAATAGTAAATTACACTAGCCAAACCAAGCCCAAAACTAGTCCAAGAGCAAATGACACTAGCCAAACCAAGCCCAAAACTAGTCCAAGAGCAAATGACACTAGCCAAACCAAGCCAAAAACTAGTCCAATAGTAAATGATACTAGCCAAACCAAGCCCAAAACTGGCTCAATGGTAAATGACACTAGCCAAAACAAGCTCAAAACTAGCCCAATAGTAAATTACACTAGCCAAACCAAGCCCAAAACTAGTCCAAGAGCAAATGACACTAGCCAAACCAAGCCCAAAACTAGTCCAAGAGCAAATGACACTAGCCAAACCAAGCTCAAAACTATCAAAATGGTAAATGACACTAGTTAAAATAAGCCTAAAACTAGCCCAATGGTAAATGACACTAGCTAAAACAAGCACAAAACTAGCTCCATAGTAAATGACACTAGCCAAAACAAGCCCAAAAATAGTCCAGTAGTAAATGACACTAGCCAAACCAAGCACAAAAACTAGCCCAATGGTAAATGACACTAGCTAAAACAAGCCCAAAACTAGTTCATTAGTAAATGACACTAGCCAAAACTAGCCCAAAACTAGCTCCATAGTAAATGACACTAGCCAAAACTAGCTCCTTAGTAAATGACACTAGCCAAACTAAGCCCAAAACTAGCTCAATAGTAAATGACACTAGCCAAAACAAGCCCAAAACTAGCTCCATAGTAAATGACACTAGCCAAAACTAGCTCCATAGTAAATGACACTAGCCAAAACTAGCTCCTTAGTAAATGACACTAGCCAAACTAAGCCCAAAACTAGCTCAATAGTAAATGACACTAGCCAAAACAAGCCCAAAACTAGCTCCATAGTAAATGACACTAGCCAAAACTAGCTCCATAGTAAATGACACTAGCCAAAACTAGCTCCATAGTAAATGACACTAGCCAAACCAAGCCCAAAACTAGCTCCATAGTAAATGACACTAGCCAAAACTAGCTCCTTAGTAAATGACACTAGCCAAACTAAGCCCAAAACTAGCTCAATAGTAAATGACACTAGCCAAACCAAGCCCAAAACTAGCTCCATAGTAAATGACACTAGCCAAAACTAGCTCCTTAGTAAATGACACTAGCCAAACTAAGCCCAAAACTAGCTCCATAGTAAATGACACTAGCCAAACTAAGCCCAAAACTAGCTCCATAGTAAATGACACTAGCCAAAACAAGCCCAAAACTAGCTCCATAGTAAATGACACTAGCCAAAACTAGCTCCATAGTAAATGACACTAGCCAAAACTAGCTCCATAGTAAATGACACTAGCTAAAACTAGCTCCATAGTAAATGACACTAGCCAAACCAAGCCCAAAACTAGCTCCATAGTAAATGACACTAGCCAAAACTAGCTCCATAGTAAATGACACTAGCCAAAACTAGCTCCATAGTAAATGACACTAGCCAAACCAAGCCCAAAACTAGCTCAATAGTAAATGACACTAGCCAAAACAAGCCCAAAACTAGCTCAATAGTAAATGACACTAGCCAAAACAAGCCCAAAAGTAGTCAGTGGTCAATTAACACAAGTCAAAACAACCCTAAAACTAGCCTAATGTTCAAATAACACTAGCCCAGAACAAACTCAGGCAGAAATGAATCCCAAACTTATGAAATGAACTTTAGATTAAGAGATATTTAAACATGTATAACATAAACATTAAAGATATTCTTAATTGCAAATCAGACTTTTTTTTAAATAACATATACTTTTTATTAACATCCTGGAGAGAGGTCAATGCCAATCTGTTACCATAGAAACGTAAACATCTGCACGCACACACACACACACACACACATACACTGCATGCTGCACCTGACAGAAGTGTGTTTGTGCTCTGTTTCATCATCTTAACACAGTTGTTATCACTGGTAGAATATATATTAAGTAGAGGTAAATATTTCACAACCATACGACTGATGTAATATATCAATGCTTTAAACTCGTGGAATAAAAAACTACTGTTAAAAGCATCCCTATTTCCACAGACTTGGCAACCCCAAGTGTGTTATTATGAGTGGGTTTATGGCGCCATCTAGTGGAAAAAAGCAGTCACTGTCAGTCATCTGCTTTGCATATAGCATAAAAATACAGTCATAGTGCGGGTAGTTACTTCTACTATTATTAACACTAATTACATCATTAAAATTGTATTTATATTACCTTTATAATTACTGTATAACTAAAATTATTTTAGTTTTATGGTTTTAGTTAAGTGGTTTAATGGTTACCTTAAGCAAAACTATAAAACCGAAATAATTTTGTTGCTTGAATTAAATTAAACCGTTTTAAAAAACATTATTTTAGCTAGTTTTCAAGGAAATCTTTCTAGAATTTTATTAAAACAAAAATAGAAATAAAAATAAAATATTATAACTATAATTAACATTACAAAACTACAATAAAACACCAACTATTTACCTAATTTAAAATAAAATCTAATCATAATTAATTATGACATAGTATTAATAATGACATAACTAACCAATTACAGTCAAAGACGCAGTCAATTAAATGCACTATTGTGCAAATCTGTAACAGGGATCACACATCATAACTAACAAATTTGTGCATTAATGTATTTATGTTTTTATTTATTGAGATTTTAATTGGTTTACATTTGATATGTAACAGCATCACAAAGCTAAGGTTTTTATTTCTGCTGCTATATATATATATATATATATATATATATATATATATATATATATATATATATATATATATATATATATATATATATATGTATATATGTATATATAACAATTTTTATTTTATTATTAAATTTTTTTGCTAAGAGCAACATAATTTTCTTCTGCCATTACATATAATTGCATGCATGTATTGTTTAATTAAATATTTCATTTAATTATCTAAATATGCATTCTGTTTGTTTTTTTCTCCACAGAATGAGCTTGTAATACTGAAAAGAAACGTGACGTTCTCAGTTAAAGCCGTGTTTTCATTCATAAATGCCTGATATAATGACTGTAAAATAAACTCTGACCTTCAGCTCTTCCAGATAATATGCGTGGCGTTAGATCACATCAGGTGAACAGTGAAAAGATGAGCTTATTATCTGAGATCATCTCTTTATCTACCATTACACATGCATATATATCAGTCACTATGATAATAAACATGAGGAAATGTCCTGACCACATTTATGACTATTCAAATATGCATTACTTTTTTTTTGCAATGAAATCCAAATCTAATCATGACAAACTAGAGATCGTTGGAAAGGTCTAAGACTTCTGAATTCATAATTTACCATGATTTGTTCATTTATTTTTGTTTCATAGAAAGACAAATAGATTTAAACACATTTACTAACATCCTGTGGTACCCTTTATAGTTACATATTTAAACCATAAGACTGAAATCTAAACATAAAGCGATCATGACAAGCTATATATCATTTGAAAGCTTAAAATGTCTAGCTTCCATATCTGGTTTTGGACAGATATTCAAAATATACCTAAATTAAATACCTAAAATACCTATATAGTATATACCAAAAATATACTATATAGGTATAGTAATATCTATACTTAGATATTACTGGGCAACAGTTATTTATTAATTTGCAACAAGAATACTTTTCAGAGTTGTAAAAAAACATTGCTACTTTGCTACAGCAATCCACATTGTAAAATGTTTTTAGATGTTTTTTTAGGCTAAATTCTGATCAAATACCACCAAACTGCACATACTACTTTTAAATTTGATGTCTGCTTCATAAAAATTGTAAAAATTAAGAGAAAAAAACAGTTTATATTCTTCAAAACAAAATCGAGGCGCTCTTGTATGGTCATCAATGACAATCTGGTGGTCATGCTTGGTACTGCGGCCAAACTAAATCTTACTAAAGGCTCTTTTTTTGAGATATCAACTTTAAATTTGGAATATATTTATTGCATTTATATAAATATATTTAATTTTTGCATAAAACAGGTTTGGCAAAAAAAAACTATGTAACATGATAAAATATATAGTATTGTTTTATTATTTTCATAAATAAAAAAGCACATAACTTTTGATTTATTTAACCTTTTAAGCACTTTTCACTTAAAAAAGTTACTGAGAATTAAATTTAATTAAATAAATGTTACTTGTTTCTTTCATGTTCTGTTTATTATAATATAAAGAAGTATTGATACTGTTACTAGCCTAAGTGTTCAATTACAGAAACAGTTTCTGAGAATTTTATTTTATTATTATTTATCAATATGTAATGTCATTAATATTATTACATTTATATATTAGTATATGTATTTTGCTCCTTTTTTATTTTGTTTATTATAATGTAAAGATGTACTGATACTGCCACATTGTTTTATTGTACATTACTAGCCTATATGTTAAATTAAAAAAAGTTTCTGAGAATTAAATTGCATTACATTTATATTTAATTTAATTTAGTATTTAATTTGAATATTTTATATCAGTAATGTTAATAATATTATCCCTTTTATATATTTATATAATCTATTTATTTTAGTTTCTTTCTTATTCTGTTTATTATCATGTAAAGATGTACTGACACTGCCACGTTGTTGTTCATTACTATAAATTAAATTAAAAATAAATTCTGAGAAGTCATAAACATTACTCCCAGGAGGCGGGGACTACAACCGTAGGCGCGGTTAACTTTACCGCGACCCAATAGCAGCCACAGTGTGGGCGTGGTCTCCACGCCCGGTCTCCGCCTAGGGAAACTCGTGAAGTGTCCGTGATTGAAAGTGTAAGCTGGCGAGGAAAAGCGCTCTTTCTGGATTCAGTCCGTCTGACAGCGACTGATTTCCAGCTAAAACTCGACCAGGTCAACTTTTCTCCTCCTTCAACACTATTTATACCTGTTCAACATTCATCTGGAGCCGCTCCTGTCAGGTGATAGCCGTCTTTCACTCTCTGAAGTGTTTGTTGACGACATTACAGACTTGTTTACGCGCTTCCTTTAGGTTAAATATTATAAATAGCGATGTTTTTATTGAATATCGATCATAGTATTCGCATCACATAGCTTCATTTTGTATTTATTTAGCGTGACGTTCGTGAAAACAGGTTAAAACATCAACCACAAATACTTCCTACAAACTTACAACTAGCACAAGTAAGCTTATACACAAAATATGTATATTTTAAAGCATCTAATCAAGCGTTTATGATGTTAAATATAATGTTAAGTCATGCTAATATTGATAGTTGATCAGTTACTGGTTGATTTGACGTATTAGCTTTCTGTTGCCTTTAGAGTCTCTGTCATTTGTTTTGATTTAGTTTTTCAGTCTCCTTTAATGTTGTTGTCCGTTTACAGCAGTGTGAAAAGTGCTTTGAATATAAACAGAGTCGAGGAAACTATTCAACTTTAGGCTTTCTGCTATGATTTCAATGTAAAGTATATGAAACGCCATTTTTTATTAAAGGGACAGGTCACCAACATATGAAAACGCATTTTATTCACCCCTCAAGTGATTACAAACATTTATAAGTTTCTTATTTTCTGTTAAACACTAAAGAGGATATATTAAACCATGTCAGATTGCTATTAACTCCAATAGTCAATGAAAAAGCAAAGATATTCTGAATATCAATAGCTGCTGCATACCAACATTCTTCAAAATATCTTCTTTTGTGTTTAACAGGAAAAAAAAAACAGGTTTGGACAATACACCATGACAGATTTTTCATTTTGAGTGATTTGTTACTGTAATCTTGTTGCATTCTGTTGCTCTTTTTAGATAACTGACAGTAGTATGTTATGCATATGATGTTTATGTACATATTTATGTCATGCTGCAGGGTATTTCAGCTGTAAACTGGTTTAAAAGTCATGTTCACACATGCGGAAACCTGAAACTTCACTGTTTCGGAACTAGAACTAGTTCCTAAATGAATTAACAAGTATAAGAAATTGTATTGTAAGAAATTTCATTTTAAGTAATTGTAATTAAATGAACAGTAAACCCTTACTTTACTTTCTCAGTGCATTAGTAATTTACGTAATAATTAATAGTGGTATAATCATGTACAGTATATCTACTTAACTCATTACACCAAAAAACTGGTTTTACTATATGCACTGATAAACTCAAACTAAAATAATGTTGCTTGAACAAAAATGAAAAATATTTTTAAATAAAAACATGTTTTTATCTAGTTTACAATGACATATTCATCATTTTTATTTCACTAAAATACAAATAAATACAAATTTATTAGATTTGAGTAAGAATTTTCAAGATTTTTAAAAATTCTATAAGGAACAAGAATCGCTTAATTGTAAAAAAACACAAGATTTTTAAGTAATTAAAAATAAATAAAAATAGAATAATAATTTATGAAAATAAATAAAAATTATATAAATTATAACTAATAAAAATTATTGTAAAATTAACTCATTCACTTGCAAAAATGAAAATAATGTAGTTATTTATTGAATTAATTTTATTATTTCAAAAAAGTGCTGAATTTATTTATATATTAGTGCTAGAATTTATTTATTTAGTTTTATGTTTTCCTTTGAGTAAATCAGCTTGAGTTTTCATTAATTATATTTTAAATATTTTAATAATTTTCTACATAAAATCATGTTTCCTCACACAGAAATCTGATACATCACTGTTTGAAACGTTGATCGCTCTGTATTGATCTTAAATGTGTGTGTGTGTGTGTGTGTGTGTGTGTGTGTGTTTGCTCTTTCTCTGGATGTCGGGCTCCTCCTGCTGTGGATCTGCATCTGGATCGTGTCTGCGCTGGTGAGTTTATTTCCAAAAGAAACACACTTTCACCGTCCTGCGGTCAGCGGATATCTTTGACTTTTGGGGGTTTTCCAGAAAAACTCTTTGATCTATTTGTAGAGCAGGAAACTGTCCTCAGATCAGCATAATTACACTTTATGCTTTCAGACACACTTTAAGATCAAAAACACAATCATGAATATGTAAATGAGACTGATGTAGAGGAGAGGCTTGTGCTATTTTGGGTGTTCGGATCAAATTACATTTACAGGGATTTTTATATGTACTCTTGTATATTTTTTATTGTTTTTTTAACCTAACATTGGGTCAAATATGGAAAATCTCAATCTTTCATATATTTAAATAAAATTAAATGACATTTTTTTTAGCTTAACTGTTGGGTTTGTCCATATTGACCCAACGTTGGGTTAAAACAACCCAGCGTTTTTAAGACTATACCTGCATAAAGCTAATTAAAGGTGTAGTTCAGGAAAAAAAAATTCAGTTTAAAAAATAAATATATATAATAATATAATATATATATATATATATATATATATATATATATATATATATATATATATATATATATATATATATATATATATATATATATATATATATATATATATATATATACTATGGTAGTCAGTGGCTATAGATATATTCAGTTTACGGAAGTGATTTTATATTATAATAATAATATCAGTAATAATAATAATAATAATTAATCTATATAGCATTTTTAATCCATAAAATGCAGCTAAAAGTGCTTTAAGATCCTAAAAAAATATTAAAACCATCATCAACATATATGCTTATCTAATTTTTAATAATATGAGCATAATTATACTTAATGCTCTGAGACTCGCTGGTTCAAGCCTCGGCTGGGTCAGTTGGTGTTTCTGTGTGGAGTTTGCATGTTCTCCCCGTGTTGGCGTGGGTTTCCTCCGGGGGCTCCGATTTCCCAGACAAATCCAAAGACATGTGGTATAGATGAATAGGGTTGGCTAAATTGTCTGTAGTGTATGAGTGTGAATGAGTGTGTATGGGTGTTTCCTAGTGATGGGTTGCAGCTGGAAGGGCATCCGCTGCGTGAAACATATGCTGGAATAGTTGGCGGTTCATTCGGCTGTGGCGACTCCTGATTAAAAGTGACTAAGCTGAAAAAAAAGAGGAGTTTGTGATATGTTGGGTGTTCATATCAAATTAAGTTTACTGAAAGTGATTATTATAAATACTCTAAAAAAATTTAAAAAACAAGTAGTTTTAACTCAACATTGGATCAGATTTGGAAAACCCCAACTATACATTTTCTCGATTAAAATTAAATGACATTTTTTAGCTTAAGTGTTGAGTTTGTTCATATTTGACCCAACGTTGGGTTAAAACAACCCAGCATTGTTAAGAGTATACCTAGATAAAGCTAATTAAAGGTGTAGTTCAGCAAAAAGGAAAAAAAGTACTGTTTAAAAATGTAGAATAAATAAACAAATAAGGCACCCCATTGACTTATATGGAATCTTCTGTTCTTACTATGGTAGTCAGTGGCTATAGATTTATTCAAATTACTGAAGTGATTTTATATAGTAATAATAATAATAATGTTATGTAGCATTTTTAATCCATAAAATGCAACTCAAAGTACTTCACAAGCGTAAACAAATATTAAAACCATCATCAACATAGAAGGTAATCAAATCTTTAATAATGTATATATATATATATATATATTAAAGTTTACAGAAATAATTTCATTTAAAACTAATAATAATAATTTAATTTATAAATCACTTTTTGTCCATAAAATGCAACTCAAAGTGCTTCACAAGCTTTAATAATTAAATAAAACAAATATTAAAAACATCATCAACAATAAAGGTAATCAAACCTTTAATAATCGTATGAGCAAATAAAGATAATAATAAATAATAATCATATGAGCATGTTTAAAAATGATGGGTGATTTTAACTGAATTGTTTTGTATGTAACTTTAGCTCATATATTAATAGTGTAAGTTAATCAGGTTTCTTCTCAATTGTAGAAGGTTAATGTGTTGGGTTATTTTTATTAATTTGACATGGACATCACAATTACACTGGACAACCAAATGCATTTGTTTAAGTGTTTTAGCAGACTTGCTAATTCTCAACACCTGGCATGGGACGATAACCGTTTTCAAGGTATACTGCGGTTTGGAAAAGTGCTTGACTATGTGTAAGATTTATTATTTACTTTTTTGTTGTTGTTTTTAGGACAACAGTATCTCCAGCAGAAAAGATATCCAGAGATGCTGTTTTAAATCTGTGTTTTTCACGCTAATGAAGACAGCGGAAGTCTGTGATTCAATTGAATGGGGTGTATGCCTAGCTAGTGTTGTTCCCATACTGATAAACCTCCGGTGACCAGTTATTGTGAGATTATTTCCATTTTTTTTGTTCCTTTTACAGCATCGATGTTGTAATGAAATTAAAATACAATCAGTTAAACAGACTTTGGCATTCATTTAGTTCCTCAAGCGTAAAACGAGACACAAAGCCGTTTACTCGCATGCGCCTGTCAGAATCGGCAGGCTAGCACAGACGCTCCATTGATTATACTGGGGTAAAATAAATGCTCATATTATAAAGACATGGCGGGGGGAAATGTAATTTAATGCAGTGCTTCTTGTACAATCTGAGAGCCACTTTATATCGGATATCACTCAGTCAGTGGAGATTGTTGATTTTGAAAGAAAACAAACCTTAAACGTGCCGATTTTCCATTGGCGTACAGCTCACCGAAAGCGCTTAACCCAGGTTACTGGCAAATTAAAAGTCCCATACTTCAGCATATACCCTATTATTCAGTCTGACATGTTTACTGCTCCAAAATACTCTTTCAAAAAATAAGATGTATTGTTTTCAAAGGGTAAAAAGTTGTAGTTTTTAACCCAGACATTTAGAATGAATATATTTTACAGAAGTCATCACAATACTGTGAAACAGTGATATTTTACTCAAGGATATCACGCCGTCAGAATCTGATACCGGCCCATGCCTACTCCACAGGAAGCTTGACAATATGGAAATATGATAAATACATATACACAGCATTATAATTCTTGACATAAAATTACTGAAGGCAAAAGCAAAGGCGACATGCTCCAACAAACAGTGCAAACACGTCTGTTCTGTTTTTAACCACTTTTTAAGTACACTATTAAAAATATTCACATTACTTTCTGATTTTAGGCTAACAGGTCAATCATTCCTCAGTTTGGCTTCCTTTACAGAGAAAACAGACGGACTAAAGGAGGTCTTACACTTTGGCAGTAGACGGTCACCATTAGCAGTTGCCCGTGTGACTCTGTGGTCCCGCTGATTAGATCAGAAAACAGCACTGGAACATGATCATTTAAACCTTTAAAAAACTATTTAAGATCATTAAAGTTATAAAAAACCATCAAAACTAAAAGGTTATGTTTACATAACTTCACAATGATGCCATCGCACAGGCTTTAAGTCCATCATGTTAACGGCTTGTTTATGTATTGAGTCAGTTAATGTGAGCTGTGTGAGGGACACGAGCGGAGATGAGTAGAACAGGTCTGTTGATCAACTCCAATGCAAAAAAGTGTGTATTCAGGAAAATACGCCGTCATCAAGAGTCACACTAATGCTGAGTGTGTGTTTTCAGCTGAAGATTCGCGTGTGTGTGACTCGCATGTGATTCTTTGTGTGTGTGTTTCTGTGTGTTTGCAGACTGTGTTGTTTTTCACTTCCTCTAATACTCGATTAGTTTGTTCAGTTTTCTGCAGAACGAATCTAGCAGAGTAGTGTTTGTGAAATGCTGAAGTTTCACCGTGTGTGTGTGTGAGAGATAGCTCTTGTTTACCTGCTGTTCTACTGTCTGATCTTTCAGCATTGGTGTGTGTATTGATCACAGTTTTTTCATCAGTGTGTGTGTGTGTGTGTGTGTGTGTGTGTCTGATAGTCGTCTGCACTGGGAGTAATGGCAGGAATTTCTGATTGGAAGTCATTAGCTTGAGCGAGTTTCTCTCGTTTCTGGAGTTCTCTTTAATAATGCTGGGTTGTTTTAGCCCAATGTTGGCTCAAATTTGGACAAACACAACCATTGGGTTAAAAAGTGTCATTTAGCTGTAAATAAAAGTATGAACCAGTTGTGTAGGAGGCAAACCGGCTCTGTGGTTAGCACTGTGGCCTTACAGTAAGAAAGTCACTGGTTTGAGTCTCGGCTGGGTCAGTTGGTGTTCCTGTGTGGAGTTTGCATGTTCTCCCCGTGTTGGTGTGGGTTTCCTCCGGGTGCTCCGGTTTCCCCCACAGTCCAAACACATGCGCTACACGGGGACTGATGAACTAAATTGGTCGTAGTGCATGAGTGTGTGTGTGTGCGTGCGTGAATGAGTGTGTATGGGTGTTTTCCAGTACTGGGTTGTGGCTGGAAGGGCATCCGCTGTGTAAAACATGCTGGAATAGTTGGTGGTTCATTCCGCTGTGGCGACCCCTTATGAATAAAGGGAATGAGCCGAAGGAAAATGAGTGAATGAATGAACCTGTTGTTGAACTTCTCACAAAGTTTTAGTCCATATTTAATCCAACGTTGAGTTAAAACAACCCAGCTTTTTCAGTCTGATTTTAAACTAAAATTGACCTAAAACAAGATAAAAGTCTATAATTTTGGCTGATTAGTTCATGAATTGTTTATTGTTCATATAAATAAATATATTTGAGCAGAATTCTGTAAAAATCAACACACAGTCGTTAGATTTATAACCCTTTTAGCACGTAGATTTATTTTACTGAATGGGAAATGAAAAGATCCTCCACGTTGCTCCACATTAATAAAAAATGTCAGGTCTTACCTGCAACTTGAGAAGCTCAGACTTTCCCTTAAAAATAAAACAAAGAATTTCCATGTGATACGGAATCCATTTATTGAGTACTTTAACAAGAGAGCAGGGATTGAACCCTAGTACAAACACCTCAAATCCCTCCTTATTTTATTTTATTTTATTTTATTTTATTTTATTTTATTTTATTTTATTTTATTTTATTTTATTTTATTTTATTTTATTTTATTTTATTTTATTATTATTTTTTTATTTTATTATTTTTTTTTATTTATTTATTTATTATTATTTTTTTATTTTATTTTATTTTATTTTATTTTATTTTATTTTATTTTATTTTATTTTATTTTATTTTATTTTATTTTATTTGACTTTTTCTGTCTTTTTCCTGTATTTCTGTATTTGTTTTTAGTTCTCTTATACATATAATATTAACATAAAGTTACAACTTTTTGTTTAAAAGAAAAAAGTATACATATGTAAAAGTTATAATTTGTACTGATGTAAAAAATATAATAAAGAGAGTCTTTAATATATATATATTGCATCTTTAGTTTAATTCATGTTAATTTTTCGCACATTTTAGCAAGAAATTCATTGTGAAATCTGGACTAAAGCAAACTTTGTGCTGTAAAGCATAACTTACATTTAATTAAAATAGTTTTATATACACAGTGCTCAGCATATATAAGTTCACCCCTCACAAATCTCTCTTTTAAATTCATATTGTTTAATAGGAAGCTCTATATTATTATATTTGTGCATATACAGATTAGTCAGTACTGAAGCCAAATCTGGAGCTGATCTAATAAAATAACTTATGATAATGCTTCAAAAACTAGCACAGCCGAATGTATATGTTATAGAAAAATATTAAATACAGATTTAAAAAGAGGAAAAATCAAGAGAAGCAAAAACATTAAAAATTAAGTAGAAATTGTAATGTTTTTTGCAATATTTTGCTTGAGTTTAATTGTATTATCTTTCAATTTCTGAATATGTTTGGTGACTAAAATATAATTGTAATAAATAAATCTGTTTAATAAATCTGCTTAGTTTAAATGCACCAAAATACACTGCCTATATTCACTGAGAAATGGAGGAAAATATTCATTTTGGGCTGTACTCAATTATGCTGAGCACTGTATATGACCCAACATTGAGTTAAAACAACCCAGCATTTTTAGATGGTAATTTTAAATATAATTTACCTTAAAAAAAGAAAGCAGTTTTTCTAAATGTTTAAATTCGGCCGGTTCATTCTAGAATCTTTATTTATTTAATTATTTTTTATTTTGTGCATGCGTCTTTAGTTTAATTAGTGTCGATTTTTGCGCAAATTGCTTGAAAATCAGTGTGAAATCTGCACTAAATCAACCATTGTGTTCAATTATCATTTACATTTAATTGAAAATAAAAATAATTGTCTATATTTGACCAAACGTGGATTTAAAAGCAGCCAGCATCATTAATAGCGTGACTTTTGACCCGCGGCGAGCTCTTGACTTTGACCTCCTCCAGCATTGTGTAAGTGCTGATGAAGGGGTCAGAGGCCTGATAAACAGCCGCTCAAAGGTCTCGAAGGCGCTCCTGCGAGATGTTTTTCTAGACTTTACTCACACACACACTCATGCTCAGTGTGCAGTTTTTCCTCCATTGTGTGAAGCTCAGCAGAAGTGTGTGTGAGGGTTTTTTTAGATAACACACAGACCTTCAGTCCAGCGCTGATAACACACTTTATATTTATATGTATGTATCTCACCGCTGTGGTTTTACCCTTATAAAGACATGCGGGAGAGGCTATTAATAGATGAGCACAACACATCAGGAGTCTTTAAGAATCAGAGTCTGGATGATGGATCAATGCTGGTTTATATTATAGCATGATGTTTGCTTTTACACACCGAGCTGAAGAGTTCATTCATGAGCAGTGTATATTTGCAGGACTTGTGTAAATATTGATCACTTGTATTATTATTCAAAATATTGAACTGTTTTATTATTATTTAAGAATGTAGAGCACTTGTATTATTATTATTTATTTATTTATTTTTTAAATAAGTTGTAGAAGTTTTATAATAACACTTGTATAATTATTGAAATATAGTCACACGTCTTGATTATTCTATAGTCGTTGATGTAGTGCACTTGTATCATTATTAAAAATATACAACCGTTTTATTATCATTTAAGAATGTCGAACACTTGTATTATTATTATTATTTTTTAAATAAGTTGTAGAATTTGCATAATAACACTTGTATAATTATTGTAATATAGTCAAAGTCCCTTTAAGGCAAGTCATTTCACTCTGCGGCCTTCTTTGAATCGCCTCTTGTCAGTCCAAACAAATGCACTATAGGGGAATTGATGAACTAAATTGGCCGTAGTGTGTGTGTGTGTGTGTGTTTTTGTGCAAGAGTGTATGGGTGTTTCCCAGTGTTGGGTTGAAGCTGCAAGGGCATTTGCTGCATAATACATATGCTGGATAAGTTGGCAGTTCATTCTGTTGTGGCGACCCCTGATTAATAAAGAGATTAAGCTGAAAAGAAAATGAATGAATGAATGAGAACACTTATTATTAACACATATTATTATTTATTTTAAATAGAACACTTTAATTCTTATTAAAAATATCGTGCACTTGTTTTATTAAATAAAGTTAGAACACTTGTTTTGATATTAAACATGTAGAACACTTGTAGTATTATTGTTATTTTTAAATAGGACGCTTGTGTTATTATTTCAAATGTAAAACCCTTAATAATTCTGCAAGTAAAACCCTTGCATTGATAAAAATATAGAATACTTCCTATATTTATTAAAAAACAGAGCACTTGTATTATTATTAAAGTATACAACACCTATGTTATGATGAATATAGGACCCTTAAATTGTTAAAGAATATAAAACAATTGTGTTATTGTTAAATAAATAGAACAGTTTTATTATTAAAAATATAGAAAAAATGTATTATTATTATTATTAAAAAGTTACTAAAACCCTTACACTTTTATTATTAAAAATATAGAACACGGTGGTATTATTAAAAAGGATAAAATACTTGTATTTTAAAAATATAACACTTGAATTATAAAACATACTGATTTATTTCTATATGTAAATGCTATTTGTAATTAGCATTTTGGAATTATGATTAGTTTGAAATAATTGATAAAATATAAATATTATTATTGAAATTGTGCAAATACATCTTTTTCCTTTATACTAATTGCAAATATGCTTAAATATGAATATAAATTTAAGACTCAAACACTCAATAATGCATGTAAATCTTTCTGTTTTGACTGATTATTTAGATATTTTAAATAATAAAACATAGATATTCTTATTGAATTAAAATAATACATTTCTTTTTCTTCATAGTAATAGTAAATATGCTCAATAATGAAAATAATGTCTTAAATGTAGAATAAACACTGAGTTTTCTTTATGACCTGGGCTTTGTGAGATTCATTTTGGTATTAGAATTGTCTTTTTATGAATATGCAAATTACTATTGTAATGAATATTGAAATATTGAGTATTGAGATTCAAAAGTTGTGTATGTTTATTAATTTAATCATTTATTTATATTATTGCAATTAATAAGAATTTGAGTCCTAAAAAATCTGATATTTAAATTTTATATGAATAATAAATTATATTATTTAATGTTCATGAATAAAAATACATGTATTATATAATATTATTGAATAAAGTACATAATAAATATTTAAATATTCAATATTTATATTGGGTAGTGCAGTGGCTCAGTGGTTAGCCCTCACAGTGGCCTCACAGTAAGAAGGTCGCTGGTTTGAGTCCCGGCTGGGTCAGTTGGTGGAGTTTGCATGTTCTCCCCGTGTTGGCGTGGGTTTCCTCCGGGTGCTCCGGTTTCCCCCACAGTCCAAACACATGCGCTATAGGGGAATTGATCAACTAAACTGGCGTGTGTGTGTGTGTGTGTGTGTGAGAATTAGTGTGTATGGGTGTTTCCCAGTACTAGGTTGCAGCTGGAAAGGCATCCACTGTGTAAACCATATGCTGGAATAGTTGATGGTTCATTGCGCTGTGGCGACCACTGATAAATAAAGGGACTAAGCTGAAGGAAAAGGAATGAATGAATATTAGTAATAATAAATATTTCTTTACGCTGAATGTTAAGTGTATGGCTTTCATTCACGTTAGCCCTGCAGTTTGATGCTTGTACAGCTTTATAACTAGCACTTGTTCAATATTTCAGACACATTAGCACTTTCTTCACAGTCTGAAATGTTAGTCACGCTGCAGTAAATGCAGAAAGTGCCGAGACCGATATTTCCTCTATCCAAAGTTCATCTGTGGTCATATTCGCTGGTTTAAAGCGGTTTCAGACTCGTGACGAGCTGTACGAGGCGTCATGTGACCCGATGACATCATCCGATATGCAGATTTGCCAGTCATTATGCTAATGTAAGGAGTCAATAACTGCAGATTCATACACTGAACAAAAAGACCTTTGAGATCATTCAGTGTCACAGAGCATCATATGAGGAGTGCTGAAGGAGCTAGCAAACAAACTCAAATAACCTTTTAGGACAGTCAAGTCAGAATTATTCGCCCTCCTGTGCAGTTTTTTTCCTAGTTAAAATATTTCCCAAATGATGTTGAACAGACTCAGGAAATTTTCACAGTATTTTCTACAATATTTTTTCTTCTGGAGAAAGTCTTATTTGCTTTATTTCGGCTAGAATAAAAGCAGTTTTAAATTGTTTTAAGCTCAATATTATTAGCTCCTTCAGCAATATTAGTTTTGGATTGTCTCCAGAACAAACCACTGTTATACAATGACTTGCCTAATTACCCTAATTACCCTAGTTAAGCCTTTAAATGTCTCTTTAAGCTGAATACTAGTGTCTTGAAGAATATCTAGTCTAATATTATTTACTGTCATCATGACAAAGTGAATATAAATTATTAAAACTATTACGATTAGAAATGTGCTGAAAAATATTCTCTCCGTTAAACAGAAATTGAGGAAAAAATAAACAGGGGGGCGAATAATTCTGATAAATACAGACTATAACTGTATGTTTGTAATTGTTTTTAATGTGAAATGAATTTTTGTGCTGCCGTTTCAGACCCCCTGGAAAAGAGATCTTGTATCTCAGTGGGACTATCCTGAATAAAAAATAAATAAATAAATAAACAAATTAAATGTAGATTTTTTTTACAAGATTTCTGTGTATTTTCAGAGCAGAAAGCACAAGAATGGAAGCAAATACCGCTATACGTTTTTATTTTTTATATATAATTATTTTTTTAGGGGTTTTCACCTTTATTGTAATAGGACAGTGGAGATCTAGAAACAGGAAAGTATTGGGGGCTGAGATAGAAGAAAGGTCGGCAAAGGACCTCGAGCCGGGAATCGAACTAGGGTCGCCGTGAACACCTAGGTGCCATTTGTCGATCCACTAACCACATGGCTATTGGCACCGAGTCTGCTATAAGTTTTGAAAAAAGCCATTTTAGGCCACAGATAAATCCTGTAGACCAGTGGTTCTCAAACTGTGCTTTTTTCTAGTGGTACGTGGAGGAATCGCTGAGTAATCAAAGTAAACAAGTGAACACACTTTTAACCCTTTAACGCGTACACTAACACCAATGTGATCAGTAAATTGATTTTAATAGGCTAAACCTTTTATTTAATTTTCCATTGTCTAATGTTTGTTATGTTTTCTATCATTTGATGCTAATCTTCTCCCCATATTTGTAACGGTTGTTGGGGGCGTATCCTGTAATTTTTATATCCCAATGTTGACAGATAAAGTTTAATCTCTTACTTTTCACACACAAAGCCTACTCTAACACACAGTGAGCAGATCTAGTTTCTAATTTAAGTATGTAAATCCAATTCATATATCTAAAATACAAGTTAATGTTGGATTTCAATAATATAGTGCAAATAAGTCATAAATACATGCATCAAATATTTCAAGATTCATCAAAAAGAGTTTAAATATCAATATGATGCTTATATTTATAGCTTATATTTATGAGGTTCAAGGAACATTTCCAGGTGTTGATGAATAGGCTACTTTATGATAATACTTTACATTTAAGCACAGCAGTTTTCTTTTTACTTTTTAAGAACAGCGCCATGTTAACGTTAAAAATACATTTTAAAAGTTTATTTATAGTTTACCTGTAAGCACAGTGCAGTGTTAATGTTCAAACTATTTATAATGTTTCAAGTGGCTTATAATAATAAATATTCATAATAATAAGAATTAATCTGCCACGTTTTTGAACTGTGCAGTGCTGTAGCTGCTT
Organism: Danio aesculapii; assembly: GCF_903798145.1. Taxonomy (NCBI): domain Eukaryota; kingdom Metazoa; phylum Chordata; class Actinopteri; order Cypriniformes; family Danionidae; genus Danio; species Danio aesculapii. Next base: position 59,140,339 of record NC_079436.1, on the reverse strand, counting down.
AATTAGGCCTACTGCGCTACTGTATTTCAATACTGGTCATTATGCTGGTACTGCTGTAGACACTATCATTGGTTCTTGTTTCTTTTTTAATGGGTTTAATTTGGTTTCCCACTTATTTAAAGCAGTTTCTACTTCCATTTACCTTCTCAGAATTATTTATTTTGTTCCAAGGATTACAACAGAAGCTGTCCGCAGGTCCTTTCAATACAAAGCTACTTTTGACTGGAATAATCTCCCTATTTTAGATCAATTACACCATGTAGACCTCTTTTCAGGACTAGTTTATTGTCTTTTTAGGCAAGAACTTGTAAATGGTATTAATTTGGTTGCAATTAAAATGTTTATTATTTATTTGTCATCACATGGTTTGCACTTTTTGAGAATATGTTTCTGTCTGCTTAAGCTGTAGGCCGTGGGAGCTGGTTCAGGTGAAGTGTGCTGCTTGTTTGTTGTGTTTAGCTGTCTGTATTTTTTGATGTGTTTGTTGTGAATGACTTTTTAGGGACCTCCTCGAAAAGAAGATAGTTCAAATCCTAAATTCCCCTGTAATTGTTGTCGGGAGTGCAGTTTTAGAGTTTAGTTTTAGAAGACGCTGGATGTAGCTTTGGGGCTCTCCAGCGAGTGTCAACTCGTATTTACTCTCTTAACGACACAAAACTACACACTAGTGGACTCACAAACATCTACGAGTGGCCCAAATCACATTCTTGTGCACTATTCTATGCCATTGTGAAGTAGAACTTGAGTAAATGCACTAAAAAATATCCGTAAATGAGCAGTTTTCTGTATTTCGTGATTAGTGTTTTATTTTTTTCATTAAATATACTTTTGAGTTGCATTATGGGATCTTGATCTTTCTTTCAACAACTTTTAACCTTGAGAAGTTGGAAAAAGTGACTTTTATGAACACTTGTAATAGTTTATAGTGATGCACTCACCGGCCACTTTATTAGGTACACCTGTCCAACTGCACATTTCTAATCAGCCAATCACATGGCAGCAGCTCAATGCATTTAGGCATGTAGACATGGTCAAGACAATCTGCTGCAGTTCAAAGCGAGTATCAGAATGGGGAAGAAAGGGGATTTAAGAGACTTTGAACGTGGCATGGTTCTTGCTGCCAGACGGGCTGCTCTGAGTATTTCAGAAACTGCTGATCTACTGGGATTTTCACGCACAACCATCTCTAGGGTTTACAGAGAATGGTCCGACAAAGAGGAAATATCCAGTGAGCGGCAGTTCTGTGGGCGCAAATGCCTTGTTGATGCCAGAGGTCAGAGGAGAATGGCCAGACCGGTTCCAGCTGATAGAAAGGCAAGAGTAACTCAAATAAGCACTCGTTACAACCGAGGTCTGCAGAAGAGCATCTCTGAACACACAACACGTCCAACCTTGAGGCGGATGGGCTACAGCAGCAGAAGACCACACCGGGTGCCGCTCCTGTCAGCTAAGAACAGGAAACTGAGGCTACAATTCACACAGGCTCACCAAAACTGGACAATAGAAGATTGGAGAAACGTTGCCTGGTCTGATGAGTCTCCATTTCTGCTGCCACATTCGGATGCTCGGCTCACAATTTGGCCTCAACAACATGGAAGCATGGATCCATCCTGCCTTGTATCAGCGGTTCAGGCTGCTGGTGGTGGTGTAATGGTGTGGGGGAGATTTTCTTGGCACACTTTGGGTCCATTAGTACCAATTGAGCATGGTGTCAACACCACAGCCTACCTGAGTATTGTTGCTGACCATGTCCATCCCTTTATGAGCACAGTGTCTCCATCTTCTGATGGCTACTTCCAGCAGGATATTGTTTGGTTAGGTCTGGTTTTGTGGGGGCTGTACTTTAAAATGAAGTTAATATAATCTTAATTCAAGTGATGAAAGATTGTGAAATTTTAACAGTAAACAGAGCTACTGTAAGGTCAGTAGACAGAGCTACTTAGAAGTAATCAAAAAGTAATCAGGTACTTTACTTTTATAAAGTAATTAAAAAGGTATGCTACTTATTACTTTTTAAATAGGGTCATTTGTAATCTATAATCTATTACATTTCCAAAGTAACCTCCCCAACACTGAAAATCAATATGGTTAGATTGCAACTGTAAACTGATCATCAACAGCAATCAACAAACGTGTCGGGTCTTCAGCTTCAGCATTTTAAAACTTGACCAAGTCTTCAGCAGGTTTAGTTTTAATGCCTTTAAATCCCAGCGCATCTTAAAGCAGCTCCACCCAGGGAGTCTCCATCTGTTGAAGGCTGAGATTGAACATTTATTGTGTGGTAAATCACAGACGCTCTCTGTTATTATCAGCGCATGCATTCAGCTCTCTATAGGGTTTACAGCTGACCGCAGATCATTCCAGGACCACCGCGACTTAAAAACAGACCTATTAATTGTGTGTGCGTGCGTGTGTGTGTGTGTGTGTGAGGATGCATGTGTTTTAGAGGTTTAGATCTGGATTTAGTGTTGTTGTATTTATATACAGTGACCACAGGAAATATAAACAGACTTGTATACAGTTGAAGTCAAAATTTTCTTTGTGAATATTTCCCAAATGATGTTGAACAGATTCAGGAATTTTTCACAGTATTTCCTCTAATATTTTTTCTTCTGGAGAAAGTCTTATTTGTTTTACTTCGGCTAGAATAAAAGCAGTTTTTAGTTGTTTTAAAGTCAATATTATTAGCCTCCTTCAGCAATATTAGTTTTGGATTGTCTCCAGAACAAACCACTGTTATACAGTGACTTAATTACCCTAACTTTACCCTAATTACCCTAGTTAAGCCTTTAAATGTCACTTCAAGCTGTATAGAAGTGTCTTGAAGAATATCTAGTCTACTATTATTTACTGTCATCATGACAAAGAGAAAATAAATCAGTTATTACGCATTCATAAGACACCAAATATCGACAATAATACAGACCCGTAGGCAGCCTGGTGGACCTTTCTGCAGTTATTAGCCTCATTTTCTATTTAATTATGAGGTTGAAATAGATTAAGCACTATTTTTTTGCTGGATTAGCTTGTCAGATGGCCATCAACCACACTTTTTGATGTCCCCAAAGCACTTCCTTAAGATTTAGAAAAAAAAAAGAGAATAATACTTATTTTTCAAATACAGATGTATTACACCATATATCATCAGAAAAGGGGATGCAGTTTAAGTTTCAAATTAAATACCAGCCTATAGTTATTTATCAGGCAATCACACACTGGCCAGCATATTCAACTTTCTCCAGTCACGCTGAAACAACAGCCAAAAGAGGATTCCGTCCTAAAGCCTTCTTCTATGGTTATTTTCACAATTAATTATGGCATGGCAATCAAAATAGCGCAAATGAGCTTGTGTATGGGACAAATTCTGGACCTTTGACAGTGAGAGGTGGGTTTTTCAGGTCTTTCGAACTTTTGACTTGTTTACAAAACCATTATTTAAGGGGGGAGATTTTAAAAGTCCGCATTTGTGGATGGCAGGGGTAGTAATATAAATTACAATATAAAATTTTGCGTTATTTTCATCTCTCGCTCTCAGCACGTGCGTCATTACGCTCGGTGCGTCGTCCAGTGACGTAATTTTGAATCGTCCCGCCCCCGCTGCTGAGCTCCAGAGAGGCGGATAGAAGAGCTCCGCGTAGCCGCTCACAGACGCTCCTCCGCCGGCCACAGACTCCGCAGCGCCGCCCACGGTAACCTCCAGCTTCTGGGCTCATTTCTTAACCATTGTAAACGCATTTGAGTGTTTTAGTTCGATTAGATTATAGCGTAAATGTATGACTGAATATTCTGAATGACATAAATCTGTGTGTTTATGTTCGCTTCAGTGGCGTTTGTGTTAAAAGCACGCAACATCTGTACATAACACATTATACATCCAAATAACGCTATAATTCAGTATATTAACGCAGCGAACGCTTGATATTAGCGATGTTTTATGGTAATATTTGATCATAAACACTGATTTCTGCGCTGTCAAACGCAAGACGCGTCGGTTAAAACAAGAAATGTCGCTGAGAGATGCCAAGCTTGAGGTTTTGATGTAGATATTTTAATATTATTTAGTAATAAATATATAACTTTATTATAATGTGAATAATTTTTGACATTTGTCGATCGCGTTTTGATTTGAAAAGAGACTTTTTGTGAAGCAGGCTGACGCTTAATATTTCCATAGCTACTACTAATCCACACACTACATTCACGTCGTATTGTTGTGTTATTACGGTGTAAAATTTGCAATATCGATGTTTTATTCATTATATACGCTTATACTTCGTGGCTGCTGAATGCCTAATTCTGATTGGCTGATGAGAATTCTGTGGTGTGCCGTTATTTTCTGATAAAACACAGATAAAGTAGTTTCGGCAGGTTTTAATCATTAGCTATTTCTTACATAATAATGTAAATATATAGATTTATATACACATTGGATGAACAAACCAATGCTATGTATAGGGATGGTTATCATTAAAGTTTTAACGGTATTACTACTTTTATCGATACCACTTATCGGTTCGGTACTTTAACGTATATAAAACAAATTGAACAGAATTAACAACACTTTATTTTATGATTACGTTTTAAAATGTAAAATAAAACAAAACCGATAATTGTAAAAACAAATAAATAAAAATTGTCCTGGAGACGCAGTGGCGCAGTAGGCAGTGCTGTAGGTAAGAAGGTCGCTGGTTCGAGCCTCGGCTGGGTCAGTTGCCGTTTCTGTGTGGAGTTTGCATGTTCTCCCTGCGTTCGCGTGGGTTTCCTCCGGGTGCTCTGATTTCCCCCACAGTCCAAAGACATGCGGTACAGGTGAATTGGGTAAGCTAAATGTTTGTGAATGAGTGTGTGGATGTTTCCCAGAGATGGGTTGCAGCTGGAAGGGCATCCGCTGCATAAAACACATGCTGGATAAGCTGGGTGGAGCTGCTTTAAATTATACTACTGTAAGCAATGTTTATTCAGCAATAATTCTCCAGTACTGATAGCAGAACCATTACCGTCAGAGCTTATCGATACTTTGGTCTTTTATAATTTAGCACCGATACAGATAAAGAACCGAGTTTTGGTACCCATCCCGAGTTATGTAGCTTATAAGTGAGCTTTTTGTGATTGTTTGAACATATTCGCACACATTAACATTTACATTAAACATTAATTATGAAGCAGTCTAATTGTAGATGGGTTTTTTCATAGTAATTTGTCACATTTGCTTATAATCTTTAAGTGAAACTAACAGCTGGTTGTTTTCAATCACGTGGTTCTGGTGATGTGCTAAACTCAGATGGAGGGCGGGTGGTAAAAACTCAATTGGAGACGGAGGAAAGACCATATTTTTTGTGATTTATACCACATTTCAAAAGGAGAAATAAATAGAAAAAACTCATATGTTGAGCATGATCCTTATATCATGATGAGGGCTGAGCTTTACACTCAACGAGAACATTATATTTGTCTGTCATCAAGGCGGTAGATACTGTATAAGCTGTATGTCACGTGAAAAAATAAATACCCTAGCGTTTGGAAGAGTACTATAGATAATTACTTGAATTAAACTCAGTCGAAGTAATTATATTGTTGCTGTGGCACAACACAACTGTAGTAATACATTCAACAGGCTTCAGTTTTCCATGCTATAGTTATACACCATCACTATTAGTTTACACTAACGTTACAGTATTTATTACAGTTTATCAGATGACTATGCTACAGTATTCTGTAGCGTTCATTAACAAAGAGTTGTACAGTCAGTGGTGTAGTGGTTAGTGTGTTGACACATGCACTCCGGTGCTCACGGCGACCCGAGTTCGATTCCAGTCTCGCGGTCCTCTGCCCCTCTCTCTGCTCCCTATGCTTTTCCTGTCAACACTCTCTACTTTCCTATGCTATAAAGGTGAAAACCCCTAAAAATTAATTATAAAACACATTGTACACGTTATAGACTTTAGTATAGTGTGGTTCAAAAACTTGTTAATTATAAATGAGTTTTTTCCCATGCAGATATCTTCCAGACATCACCAAATAACAGATGAAAGCATACAAAAGCGTGGACGCATGGTCTACATTATTATTTATTTATTAACTTTTGTAACAGTGAAAGGGCTCCACAATAATAACCATCTAGTTTTGTCGCAAGGGTTGCATTTCTTTGTTGTTCAGTCAATGAACTTAACCATCAGCACACATTCACCGCTGCTGTGCATCTCGATGTTCAAGTTGCAGTTGTTTATTCTGCCGAAACGCCGGACAGACATGGACTATTGCAGATTTCATTGCAGAGATTACATGGCAGGGTACATTATTTATATTCTCCTGGATTTTGTATAAGTGTGGTGGTGGTTGCATCTGATTTTTATATAACACATTAACATATTTATACACATAGCTAGACCTGTATATAATCGTTATTGGTGCCGTTAAACAAATTATTGCGTTCAAAAAAGTTTATACATATGGATGTGATGTTATTGAATGAATGTTTATGCTGCCTTTTCTTCCGTTTATCAGCCAGTTTCTTAAACTTTCCCCCCTTTATGAGCGAAAACTTTTGCAAGTCCATAAAAGCTGTTCGGCATTTTTTTATATAGGCCAATTTAAACTATTATAAACAACTTAAAACAGAAACATTTTGATGTTCTGATAGCAATTCGTATGTAGAAGAATCACCATCTCCATCTGAGTCTTGCGCATCATCAATGACGTCATGTGAAAACAACCTACTGTATACAGACTATAAAACCAATCTTTAAAGTTGTAAACAAACATTGGAACTGATTTTACACAAACTATGAACTATATTTATGTCCATTTAAATGTTTAATTCTATTCAGTGTGCTTCTTTGCACTGCTTTTCATACATAGACCAAGATGGCGGCGCGTAAATGTCTCAACATCTCTCCATACTTCGAATTTTTGTCTCATTTCTAATCCAAATATCGAAAAATTCTTAAATCAAGAAGCATTTTCCAGACAGGCAGAAAATATAGTCTTATTGTAGAAATACTATGTCAAAATTAAGTGAATTTGTGTTTAATAAGCAATCTGCCAATGGGGTAAGCATATATATTATAATTTCAAAGTGAAAACAAGATTATTTAGCTTGTTTTAAGGACAAAAATCACTTAATTTTGACTTAATATTTTTAAAAACAAGACAATATCATTTGCTTTCCAAGAAAATGCTTCTTGATTTAAGAATTTTTTAGATATTTAGGCAAGAAACGAGTAAGAAAAGCATGTTTTTACAGTGTGTACATGGTAAAAAAAAGTAACTAATTAAGTACTTGGACCTGTTAAGTTGTATACTTATAATTATGTACATATTTAATTTACTAAATCATTTTAATGCAACTGTTTTACCTTTTTTACGTCAACTAATCACTTTCTACAGTGTAATTGCCTGTAAATTTTTCAGCTGTTTTACACCGAATAGTTTATTTACAATATAAAGTTCTCCAGTTACAAAGCTGTCAAATAACTGAAGCATGTGTAGAATGTGGAAACACCGAGAGACTCTGTTTCTGCATTCCTGGAGGCGTCTGTAGAATGTGCCTGATTGTAAATCAATATTCTCTATTGATCTTGAAGACTTGAGGATGAGGACTTTGGAAAAATGTTCTCAATTTTGATGTACATCAGTTGACGTGCTGTAAATTCATGACAATATGGAGTAAAGAATGTCTGACAGCGGTGTTTGTTAGGCCTGTTGCAATAATCAATATATCCACTTATCACGTTTAAGTCAAAATTATTCGGCCTCCTGTAAAATTGTAATTCTTATTTCAATGTTTTTTTAAGTGAACGAATATATTTTTTACAACTAATTTTAAACATAAAGGTTTTAATACCTGATTTATTTTGTCTTTGCCATGATGACAGCTCATAATATTTCACTACTTATATTGCAAGATACTAGAATTGAGCTTAAAGTGACATTTAAAGGCTTAACTATGCTAATTAAGCAAGTCATTCGACAGCAGTGGTTTAGCCAATATATATAATAACTTTGAGAATAAAAAGTTTTGAAAGTGTTTATGCTTATTAGCATTGTAATGGTGTTATATAAACTTTATATAATCACTTGCATAAATTGGTGTTAAAATGACAATAGCGGAAGTCCTCATATAGCTGGGTAAATTCAGAGCACAGTGAATGAGAGAGAGTGCAACGAATAATGTTTTACAAGCCTATTTGCTGAAATAATAAAAGAAAAACTCCACAATGATGTTATAAAGGCTTTCAGAAAAAGGGGAAAAATAGTGTGAGACTGATAACAGCAGGGAGAGGAGAGAATAGCGTCAAATTGACTGTCCTGTCCCATAGACGCTGCATTAGAAACACCTAAGCAGTAATTCGGTTTTTGTAATTTGACGCAAAGATTATATAATACATTCATAAATACACACACACATATATATATATATATATATATATATATACACACACACACACACACGTTTTTCTTAAAATCTAAATATTAAAAACTTTCAAGGATTTAAGATTACGATGACTGTTAAACATGTCATAACAGGCTTGTGAAAAGAGTCCATCAGAGAAAAAAAAAGCCATTATAAAAATCCTTAGCTTTAGTCCTGTATAAGTCAGAAAAATGTCATTGATGTTGGTCTTAAAAGGTCTTAAATTTGACTTGATGAAACCCGCAGAAGCCATCAGTTCATCTAATACACATTTTGTTGGCTGTAATGATAATAATTTGTTCTATGTGTAAATAAGTGGATAATGTTCTGTTTCCTATTGTTCTTAAAGCTCTGTCAATTGAATAATAAAGGGATTAAGTCAGAGTTGAACTCTGTGTGATCTGGTCACAGACGGCTCAGACGGTTTCTCCATTGCGGTTTTGATGTCGAGGAGCTTTAATCCTTTAAGAGGGTTTAACCCATCTGTGCCTAGATAATAGACTGAGAGGTAGTTGAAGTTTGGGTTTGTTTTTAAAGTTTAAAGCTTTATTAATCCTCATGGGGCAGTTCATTCTGACATGTGTGGTGCTTCACATGTAGCACAATTAACACACTTCATACAATAATAATACTAGGGGGGCTGCACGATTTTGGAAAAATGGGACTTTGCCAAATTTTGTATATGTTGCCATATAAATATAATTTCAGCAGGTGATTTGAATAGCTCTATTTGGGAAGATTTCATTTATTTAGATTGAGATGATCAAGTCTATGCAGTGCATCAGCATAAAAATACTAAATTACAAGCGTCTAAAAATAAATGAGTAATAAATAACAAGCAGAAATAAATAAATAAACAGTGCTTAATAGATTTTCTGGAGAGTCTAACAGTATTCAAGAAGAGAAATGGAACCATCAAATGTAAAATAACATGATCATCATTGACAAATGAGGGAAAAATAACATCTTTATCTGTTAAACTTTAATAAATATTCTAATCCTGCGATGTGACTATTGCAGATACACACACTGCGATATCGATGCTTAAACTAAATATTGTCCAACCCTAAATAATACCACTTATTGATACACTTAATAATAATACAATAATTATAATTATTAATTAACTTAATAATAATACCAATAAAGCCGACACATCTTGGAGGGACACTATATACTGTATAAGTGCAGGTTAGTATGTTTATATACAGTCCAATCCTATACACAACTCCTTAACTTTTCTGATTTTGATTGTAATGTACTAGTATTGGGTTTAGTATGTATTAGTAATAATATGCACCTTTTATAAAGCTCTATATACAAAAAACTATTATAGACATAAAACAAAGCATCGCCTCTTGCTTTTTGCAAAGTGATTGAAGTACTCTGTAAAGCATGCACATTATTAAAACCACAGTCACCTTATTATTAAAAACAACACATACTAATGATTTCAGGAGTTATTTTTGAGTTGTTTTGCCTATAATACTGAATTCAAGTTTATTTGGATAGAGCTCTTCACAATACTTAACGCTCCAAAGCAGCTTTATAAAAGTATATATGCGTGTGTGTATGCATGGTAGTAACTAATAGTAATTCTGGCTGATATCTGGCTTTATTTGCATTAAAGTCTGTTGATTAAGAGGAGAGCTGTTTTTAAAGTGAAGGTTTCTTGTGAAGATAAAGAGCAGAATGTGAACCAGATAAGTCCAGATGATTAAGAGCATCATTACACTCCTGTATGATAATGCTGCTGTTATTTTTGTCTTTTTCATCCATTCAGCGCCTGTAGTTTCTGTCTCTTGTGTTTTTACTATGTGAATTCTGTCCGCATTCATGCATGTGAGACTCATTCATTCGTCACCTAATGTTTTTCTGGAGCTATTTTTATCCGTAAGTGCACAGAATTCAGTTCCTCTGTGTTTTTTCATTATGATTGCTGTCATAATCACAGCACAGACGCTTTATCTCTTCATTATTATTTGTGATGATCATATCAGTAATTGGATCATAAAACCATGTTGCAAGGGTCGACATGTGGGTGACTGAGTGGTTAGCACTGTGGCCTTACAGTTGGTGTGTGGGTCAGTTGCATGTTCTCTCCGTGTTGGCGTGGGTTTCCCCCACAGTCCAAACACATGCGCTATAGGGGAACTGATCAACTAAATTGGCCTTGGGTATGCGTGTGTATGGGTGTTTCCCAGTACTGGGTTGCAGTTGAAAGGACATCCGCTGTGTAAAACATATGCTGGAATAGTTGGCGGATCATTCCGCTGTGACGACCTCTCATGAATAAAGGGACTAAGCTAAAGGAAAGTGAATGAATGAACCATGTTGCACGGCATATCAAAACCATGCTGCATGGCTGTATCTTTGTGTTCACTGTACATGTTATTTATTGAATTTAGTTTTATTTGAGTATTAAGTAATGATCATGTTCTATAAAGACATTAACATTCTGTTAATCCATCAAAATGTAATTCTTAATTAGTAATGTGCATCGCTAACAGTGGAGTTTAATGGCTATTTTATTTATTAATTTATTAATTTTTAAAAATATTTTGAACCCTCAAACTCTGTGGGCTTTATTTTAACGATGTAGGCACAAAGTCTAAGGCGCAAAAGCATTAAGGCCTTGTCTGAATGCACTTTTGCTATTTTAAGGACAGAAAAATACGCTCTGCGCCACGGCGCATGGTCTAACAGCGCTGTGCTTTTTCTCCTGAATTATGGGTGTGTTTTGAGAATAAACAAATCAGAGTCTCGTCTCCCATTTCTTTTAAGAGTCAGTTGTATCACTCTGTGGCTCATTTTCTGTTTACATGCCGGACTTTGTATATGTAAAAGCTAAACGCTTCACTAGCGAGAAAACAGGTAAACAGAGCATCTGCAGTGTGAGGATAAAGAACGAGCCTCCTCCATTCAGCCTCTTTACTTTCTCTTTACTCCTTTACTTTTAAGGAAACGGTGGAAGTTTACTCCACTGAACACATCCATTAGCCCACATATTTAATTTCCTTTGTTAAGTGCACAGATTTGATCAAAACGATTTCTAAATTCAGTTCTAATCTCCAGCAAAGGAATAAGTGAACAATAATAATGAAGTGTGGTCAAAACACTGAGTTATATCCAAACACACGTCCTGTTCTGATGCCCCATATGGTCCAAAACTTGACCGGTGGACAAATCTAAGCTTATTTTTATTAAAACAAATAGAAATATGCATATAATCAATAATACTGCTAATAATAACAACATTACACAGATGCAGATGGTCATGAATAAACTGAAAAAGCCCCCTGAGATGATGAAGGCATGGAGGCAGTGCTGTTTATATTGATGTAGAAAAAAAAAATTGTATAATAAATTAATCTTTTAATTCTTTTTCATCTGTAAAGATATTTGTGTGTTGCTGTACATTCTGTGTGTATTCAGCAGTGTGTAAGCGTTTAAGGCACACAACTAACATGCTCTGCGCTGGACTTTAGACCTGCTTTGAGCTAGTCTATTGCACAGTCTATTTTAGTTCCTCAAAATAGCAGCGCACCAACAATGTGTCTTAACACACCTCTTTTCTAGACTGGCACACCCATTAGTCCCAAAAAGCGACGCAATTGGATTTACTATTAAACTATGTGAAGCAAAAATGGAAAATTAGGGTAGCACTGGTCTGAAAATAGCAACACATCGCGCCAAACACATCTTGCGCCTTGTGTCGGGTGTATGATAGGGCCCTGGACATTCAAATTGTTGCCAAATATTGTCAAATACTAACAAACCACACGTCAATGGAAAGCTTTTTTATTCAGCATTCACGTGATGTTAAATCACTATTTCTGAAAATTGACTGCTTTTGTGATTCTGTGACACATTTATGAAGATGCTGTGTCAAAGGGGATCTATTTTGCCCCTTTTTACAAGATGTAAAATAAGTTTGTGATGTCTCAGAGTGTGTGTGTTTCAATTTGAGCTGAGAATAGCACACAGATCATGTTCTCCAGCTCTCTGAAACTCACCCTTTTAGGCTTTGATCCTAATTGTGGCGTTTTGGTGACTGTCGCTTTAAATGCAAATGAGATTTTGCTCTTTTTCAGAAGTAGGTGGAGCTACAAATCAGTTTAGTGACAGATGTAAAACTGCAGTGTGTGTGTTGTCAGTGCTGTGTGCTTCAGTGTGAGTGTGTGCTTCATGCTTCTGTCAGTCTATGTCACTCCTGTCACTGTTCATCTAAAACTCCACATCTAGAATCCTCTTAGTCTATGCTGACATTATCTTCAGCAGCTCAAACACTCTAATGGCTAATGGACAGACGGCTGCTTCTCACTCAGGGCTGCTGTTTATGCTAATGAGACGCAGAGATGATGGGCACTAGTGGGCGGGGCTTTCCCCCTCTGATGACACGTACAAAAAGAGAATGTCAATCAAAGTGTTTTATTCATCAAGTCTGATTAGAACAAACACAATTAATTCATGTTGAGCATTAGAGGCTGCTGGAGATATTCACACACTGCTGACACACACTACTGGGGTTAAGCCCCACATAAAGGTGATTTCTGCATAATATATCCCCTTTAAAGCCTGTGCTTCTTCTGCTGACGTCTCTCTTTTTTCCTTAATGTTGAGCAGATCTGCAGGGCCGTTCGCTCCGATTATTCCTGCGCTTCAGTTTGACCTACATTTCAGCACCAGGCCATTAAAGTTCACAGAATCACTCTGACAGTACGCAGTCGTGTTTTTCCTGTGGTTTTACACTGCTGAGCTCCAGAAACACACACAGAATCAGAACTAGCAGAGTTTCCATCCGTCTATTTTTATGTGCATATTGGAATATTGCATAGAAATGGATTCATGAAAAATTCCAAGATGCACTGTAAAACTGTGCATAACAAGCTGAAGTGCATGAATTAGTGAGAGAAACTTTTTATAGCATAAGAATAAATGCAGATAAACTGCTGTAAACACATTTAGTGAGTAAATTCATCAGTATGTGTGCTTCAGTGCTGTAGTTTCTGCTGATCAGATGATTTGATCAGATATAAATGTGTGTGTGAGGGTCTTTGTGTCATTAATGTTGGTTTGATCAGATATAAATGTGTGTGTGAGGGTCTTTGTGTCATTAATGTTGGTTTGATCAGATATAAATGTGTGTGTGAGGGTCTTTGTGTCATTAATGTTGGTTTGATCAGATATAAATGTGTGTGTGAGGGTGTTTGTCATTAATGTTGGTTTGATCAGATATAAATGTGTGTGTGAGGGTGTTTGTGTCATTAATGTTGGTTTGATCAGATATAAATGTGTGTGTGAGGGTCTTTGCGTCATTAATGTTGGTTTGATCAGATATAAATGTGTGTGTGAGGGTCTTTGTGTCATTAATGTTGGTCTGCAGATATAAATGTGTGTGTGAGGGTGTTTGTGTCATTAATGTTGGTTTGATCAGATATAAATGTGTGTGTGAGGGTCTTTGTGTCATTAATGTTGGTTTGATCAGATATAAATGTGTGTGTGAGGGTCTTTGTGTCATTAATGTTGGTTTGATCAGATATAAATGTGTGTGTGAGGGTCTTTGTGTCATTAATGTTGGTTTGATCAGATATAAATGTGTTTGTGAGGGTCTTTGTGTCATTAATGTTGGTTTGATCAGATATAAATGTGTGTGTGAGGGTCTTTGTGTCATTAATGTTGGTTTGATCAGATATAAATGAGTGTGTGGGGGTCTTTGTGTCATTAATGTTGGTTTGATCAGATATAAATGTGTGTGTGAGGGTCTTTGTGTCATTAATGTTGGTTTGATCAGATATAAATGTGTGTGTGAGGGTCTTTGTGTCATTAATGTTGGTTTGATCAGATATAAATGTGTGTGTGAGGGTCTTTGTGTCATTAATGTTGGTTTGATCAGATATAAATGTGTGTGTGAGGGTCTTTGTGTCATTAATGTTGGTTTGATCAGATATAAATGTGTGTGTGAGGGTCTTTGCGTCATTAATGTTGTTTTGATCAGATATAAATGTGTGTGTGAGGGTCTTTGCGTCATTAATGTTGGTTTGATCAGATATAAATGTGTGTGTGAGGGTCTTTGTGTCATTAATGTTGGTTTGATCAGATATAAATGTGTGTGTGAGGGTCTTTGTGTCATTAATGTTGTTTTGATCAGATATAAATGTGTGTGTGAGGGTCTTTGCGTCATTAATGTTGGTTTGATCAGATATAAATGTGTGTGTGAGGGTCTTTGTGTCATTAATGTTGGTTTGATCAGATATAAATGTGTGTGTGAGGGTCTTTGTGTCATTAATGTTGGTTTGATCAGATATAAATGTGTGTGTGAGGGTCTTTGTGTCATTAATGTTGGTTTGATCAGATATAAATGTGTGTGTGAGGGTCTTTGTGTCATTAATGTTGGTCTTAAGCTCTTCATGTTTGCAGTTTTCTATTGTTGCAGATCTGAAATGTTGTTGTGCTGATTGTAAAAGGCCTCAGCCCTCCGTCAGTCCTTCATCACAGAGCTTCAGTATTATTATTCTTATATTATTATTTCCTCCTGAACTGTCTTGAGCATCTGTCACTGCGTTCATTGCGTTTCGTCTTCGTCTTCTGAGGCGCAGCTCATTTATCAGAGGCAAACAGTGGCTAATCCAACTCTGCATCAAACTACGCTTCTCAGCAATATTTGTAAATGGAAGCATATCTACGATGATTGTAATCTGTAAAGTGTTTGTTTAGATTGTCTCTTAAACGTGTGTGTGTGTGTGTGTGTGTGTGTGTGTGTGTGTGTGTGTGTGTGTGAGAGAGTGGGTGTGTCTGACACTCTGAAAAGAGCACGACTGCAGTCTAAATGTGTTTGAGCACATAAAGAGCTCAGTGTCACATACTTCAGCTGCTGGCCGTGAGCTTGTGCTTTCAGAAATACAGTACAGCGGCGTAAACATCACGCTAAATATAAACCTACGGCATTCTGCTTCCAGTGACGGAGAAACGGAGGCTGGTTGTGAAAATGTCTCCGGATTCAGCATCTGAAAATATCTGTGTTGTTTCAGTGTGATTGGCCATGACGATTGGAGCAGGACCAGAACCGGACATCCAGAAGACACACACTAAAGCGTCTGACCCGCCAAAGACTGAACACACACCGGACGCACACAGAAAGGTGAGATTCCCACATATATGTGATTTATAACCTCATATATTCCTCATATATGTGCCACATTCAGTCAATAATGTGGAGCACTTTATGAACTGGAAGTTGCTGAGACTTTTATTTTATCATAAAGAAGTATTTGCAACTGAAACTGAATATTGAGTAGGAGGCGGGGCTTTATTTTTGGGCTCCGCCTTTCTTCTTTGACCACAAAAATAAATGTGTGATACAAAAATAAAAAATTGCACAATGAAACAGAAATAAATGATGTTAATAAAAGCCAGGCGTCACGGTGGCGCATTGGGTAGCACGATCGCCTCACAGCAAGAAGGTCACTGGTTCGAGTCCTGGCTGGGTCAGTTGGTGTTTCTGTGTGGAGTTTGCATGTTCTCCCCATGTTGGTGTGGGTTTCCTCCGGGTGCTCCGGTTTCCCCCACAGTCCAAACACATGCGCTATAGGGGAATTGGGAAGACTAAATTGTCCGTAGTGTGTGTGTGTGAAGGAGTGTGTAGTGGGTGTTTCCCTGTGATGGGTTGCAGCTGGAAGGGCTGCATAAAACATATGCTGGATAAGTTGGCGGTTCATTCTGCTGTGGCGACCCCTGATTAATAATGGGACTAAGCTGAAAAAAGAATAAATGAATAATAAAAGTCAGAATTTGTGAAGTTGCTGGGACTTTTAGTTTATTATGATGAAGTATTTGCAACTGAAACTGAATATTGAGTACGAGGCGGGGCTTTATTTTTGAGCTCCGCCTTTCAATTCTTCGACCACAAAAATAAATGTAAGATGCAAAAATATTAAATGCTCGTTGAAAAATTGCATGATCAAACAGAATTATATGATGAATAGTAAATAAAACTTAGGAATTTTCAGGAAAAATGACATTATTGTGAGTAAAAATACATTATTTGTTAAGAAACATTTACATTTTTATTCATTTAGCAAATGAGTGATTAGCAATCTTCAGTGATTCAACGTAAATCATTGAGGAGAAGAAAAAAGCAGAAAAGTCAGAATGGCAAAACAATGAAGTCAGAATTGTAGAGAAAAATAACTAAAACCTTTAAACTAAAAACTTTTGGCCTTTAAAAAAAGTCACAATGCTGAGAAAAGTCAAGATTTCTTGCCTGGTGTGTAAAAAAAGCCAAAATGGTGAACAGAAAAGTCATAATTTTGAGTATATAAGTTGGAATAGTGAAGATTAAAGCTAGAATTGTGTAAATAAATGTAGGATTTGTGAAAAGAAAAAAATGTGAGGAATAAAGTCAATATTGTGTAAATAAAAGTCAGAATTGTGAAGATCAACATTGAAATTGTGAAGATAAAGTTTGAAATTGTGTGGCTACTATAAGAGACTTGAGAGCAGAAAAGTTGGAATTGAAAGAGAAAAGGCTGTCATTTTGTGCATGAAAGTTGAAATTGTAAGGATAAATGTGGGAACTGTGAGGAGAAAAGTAAGAATCGTGAAGATTAACATTGAAATTGTGTGGCTACAGTAAGGGAATTGTGAGGAGAAAAGTCCGATTTGTCGAGATTAACGTTGAAATTGTGAGGATAAAGTTTGGAATTGTGCGGATAAAAGACATAATTGTCAGCAGGAAAGTCAAAATTGTGAGGACAATTGGAATTGTTTCCAGAAAAATTGGAGTTTAAAGAGAAAAGGTTGTATTTTGAGGATGAAAGTTGGAATTGTGTAAATAAAAGTCCGAATTGTGAGGAGAAAAGTCAGATTTGTCGAGATAAACGTTGAAATTTTGGAGATAAAGTTTGGAATTGTATGGATAAAAGTCATAATTGTGAGCAGAAAAGTCAGAATTGTGGAAAAGTTGGAGTTGTTTGCAAAATAATTGGAGTTGAAAGAGAAAAAGCTGTAATTTTGAAGAGAAATGTCGCAATGGTGAGGATAAAAGTTATAATTGTGTGGAGAAATGTAGGAATTGAAAGAGGAAAAGTTGGAATCGTGAAGATAAACGTTTAAATTGTGAGGATAAAAATAATAATTGTGAGTGGGAAAGTCAAAATTGTGAGGACAATTGGAATTGTTACCAGAAAAATTGGAGTTTAAAGAGAAAAGGATGTATTTTTGAGGATAAAGTTTGGAATTGTGTAAATAAAAGTCCCAATTGTGAGGAGAAAAGTCGGATTTGTCAAGATAAACATTGAAATTTTGAGGATAAAAGACATAATTGTGAGTGGGGAAGTCAAAATTGTGTGGACTAGTTGGAATTGTTACCAGAAAAATTGGAGTTTAAAGAGTAAAGGGTGTAATTTTGTGGATGAAAGTTGAAATTGTAAGGATAAATTTGGGAATTGTAAGGAGAAAAGTAAGAATCGTGAAGATTAACGTTGAAATTGTGAGGATAAAGTTTGGAATTGTGTGGATAAAAATCATAATTGTCAGCGGGGAAGTCAAAATTGTGAGGACAAGTTGGAGTTGTTTCCAGAAAAAATTGGAGTTTAAAGAGAAAAGGTTGTATTTGTGAGGATGTATTTGTAAATACAAATGTCAGAATTGTGCAATAGTGTCTGGATGCAGCCTTTATGATGCAAGCTGAGATTGCATCACTCAGCGATGCAATGTCAGACACAATGCAGTCAATGGAGTTAGTGAGGTCACTGTGATGGGTAGGGTTAGGGGCGGGGTTAGGTGAGCCCATTAAAAAGCATTGGATGCAGCTCAGATTGCACTGCACCAGGTCTGCATCCAGACCCCTCTCCAATTGTGAGCAGAAAAGATGGAATTATTAGCTGAAGTGTGTAATTGTGGAAATAAAAGTTGAATTGCAAGGATAAAGTCAGAATTGTGAGAAGAAAATTCAGAACCGTTAGCAGAAAAGGTTGTAATTGTGAACAGAAAAGTCAGAGTTGAAAGAGAAAGCCCTATCAAAATCAGTATTGTGCAATGTAAACGTAATAGCAAAGTGATGATTGCTAAATATGAATTCTGATGTATTTCTCTGAAGTATTTGTTTCATATACTCTTGTTGACTTTCTGCTCAGAGCTTTAATCTAAACTCTGTGAAGCTGTGGGATTGTGTTTCCTAAAGCCCTGAAGCTGATTTGAGCATAAACCTGTGCACTTCAGCATGATGATAATAGAGTGTAAAGATTACATAAGCAGAGTCAGGTCACATATTATCATCAAGATACTGAGGATTCTCACAGATAATCCCAGCGAGACCTTCAGGATCTTTCTGGAAAGCAGGTAATAAAGATTATGTAACGTGATTTAATGAGCAAAA
Source organism: Danio aesculapii (assembly GCF_903798145.1). NCBI lineage: Eukaryota > Metazoa > Chordata > Actinopteri > Cypriniformes > Danionidae > Danio > Danio aesculapii. The sequence continues at coordinate 59,121,548 of NC_079436.1, read as the reverse complement.
TCTATTCATGGTGAAGCCCTGAAATAAAGCTGCAGTCTGGAAATAGCAGGTGTCAAGAGGCTCGCTTATCAGATGATGCTCTTCAGGAACAGATCGACATTTTCTCAGTTATATTTCACTTTAAGGTCCATAAAGAAGTGTCTTAAACTGAATGGAAAAATATAATATGAAAACTGATTTCTGTAAGTTAAATGGCAGGATCACATTGTTAAAACTATGACTGAGCATCGTTACCTGATACAAAAAAACGTATTAATAGAAAATTAATAGAATTGTGTATAGATAAATGTAGGAATTGTGAGAAGAAAAAGGTGAGGAGAAAAGTCTTAATTGTCTAAAAATTATTAAAAAATGTAAATTATTAAAATATTATTGATTTTTTATGCTAAAACAGAGTTAAATTATATATGATTTAAAAAAAATGTAAATATAGAATGAAAAATAAATGTTTAGGCATCTATCTTAAAGAGAATATCTCATTTTTTATGAATTTAGGCTCAATTGTTCTTATAATAATTGGGAATTATTTAAATTATCCTTAAAACTTGTTATTTAAGATGAAATAAAAATGTTCATATACTGTGTGTATGTATATATTTGTATTAATTTACATGTGTACACACACACACACACACACACACACACACACACACACACACACACATATATGTACATGCATACAGTTGAAGTCAGAATTATTCGCCCCCCCCTGTTTATTTTTTCCTCAATTTCTGTTTAACAGAGAGCAGATTTCTCCAACACATTTCTAATCATAATAGTGTTAATAACTCATCTCTGATAACTGATTTATTTTCTCTTTGCCATGATGACAGTAAATAATATTGGCCTAGATATTTTATATCACACTACAGAATCCTTGAAATAAACTGCAGTACATTTTCTGGTACTTCAGACTTATTTCTTTTTTTGCCATCAAATTTTTCTTTTATATCGTAAAATTTGAAGACAGTAAACATGCCGTAGACGATTAGCATATAGCAGTGTGCATAGATATACATGTAATTACCAATATACAGGTTGTTAAATGCCAACAACAATAGTGACAATAAAAAGGAAAAACTGAAGAATAGATGATAAAAACATACAAAAACAAATCAAAATAATAAATAAATAAATATATGAAGAGTTCAGATGCAAAACCCTCTGAGTGCCATCTGGAATTTTCTTTTACGATGACCATTTTTTCAGCCTCTTATATTTGTATTCAGTTATTTCATGTTAAAGCAAATGGAAGTAACATTATTTGCCATTGAAGTAAAATGAGCTGCATCTGTCTGACTGTCTTTTTGGGAAGGCCCGTGAGGAGGCCGCTACAGTAATCCACCCTGCTGCTGATAAAAGCATCAAAGTTTTTCTAAGTCCTCACTGGAAACAATAATATATATTAATGCATAAAATCTAAACTTGCATAAATTTCAAGCTAAGAAAACTATTCAAACTGTATTAGATCTGACATATCTGCATGTTTAATAAGCTGGGTGTGTGTGTGTGTGTGTTTCTGCAGGGTCAGCATCAGTGTGAGGAAGACTACATTTCCCAGAAGTCTTTAAGCAGCAGGCTATCGTGGTCAGCGTTGGGCCGCAGTTACAGACTAAAGATCATGGAGTGTAAAATCACACTGCTGGACGGCACCGACTACACCTGCACTGTGGAGGTCAGCAAAGCGTGATGGGATACGATTCAGCTTCAGTGCAGATAATGTCATTATACTGGGAGTGATGAGCAGTACAGCTGTGATGAGTTCAGGAGAAATTAGAGATACTTAATACTGCGCCATTAATAATGTTAGGTGAGCGACACAGTGGTGCAGTGGGTAGCGCTGTTGCCTCACAGCAAGATGGTCGCTGTTTCAAGCCCCAGCTGGGCCAGTTGGCATGTTCTCCCCGTGTTGGTGTGTGTTTCCTCCGTGTGCTCCAGAGTCCAAACACATGCGCTATAGGGGAATTGATTAACTAAATTGGCCCTAGCGTGTGTGTGAATGAGTGTGCATGGGTGTTTCCCAGTACTGGGTTGCGGCTGGAAGGCCATCCGCTACGTAAAACATATGCTGGATAAGTTGTCGGTTCATTCCGCTGTGGCGACCCCTGATAGATAAGGGACTAAGCCCAAGGAAAATTAATGAATGAATTTTAAAAATCACAGTAAGGTTTTAGGCAAATTGTGCAGCTCTAAAAACAGGAACCTTAAAGCTGGAGTGTGTAAAAATTGCATTTATTTTATTTGCATAATATAAAAAATATAAATATAATAAATATCAAAATTCTATAAAAATATAAATATATTATACAAAAAACAATGTAAAAAAAAAAAAAAAAAAATATATATATATATATATATATATATATATATATATATATATATATATATATATATATATATATATATATGTGTGTGTGTGTGTATGTATTTAATAATAAATAAAGGAAAAGGGAGCATTGTAAATGTCCAGAGATCTCAGAGTTTGAGATTGAAAAAAGTATTAATATTCTGAAATTTCTTACAAAAAAAAATACTACTATCTGTAATGTCATGGGATGCTGACACAGGAGTGCGGATCCAAATGCAGGGTTTATTAACAAGAACGGTCAAGCAAGCAACAGTCAACACAGGGGCAAACAGATGTAAACAGGTGGTGGTCAGTAAACAGGCGGATGGTCAAAAGGCAGGCAAGGCAAGTGTCTAACATGGCAAGGCAAAGCAAGGAAGACACGTCGTAATGTTCACAATACAGCTAAACAAGACTCAGCCCTGATGTGTGTGTGCGCTGTATAAATAGTCCTTGTAACCAGTTCATGAGCAGCTCTCAGCCATGAGTGTGTTTAATCTTCCGAATGAGGAACAGGTGTGTGTGAGCGGTGCATGACTGGATATGTAGTTCACATAATGGCAGATTTGTAGTCCGTTAGTGATCTGCAGCCGCTAGATTGCTGATAATCATAACAATAATAACAAAAATGTACAAAAAAAGGCTACTTTTTATATTTGTAGAATTTATAAAAATATTTTATTTGTTTTAAAATGTTTCATTACTCTTTAGCTTTGTTGTTTAACAAAATATAATTTTTTTTATTGTATAAAATTAGTTTGAAAAAATCTTCTTTTGGGCCACGCGGTGGCGCAGTAGGTAGTGCTGTCGCCTCACAGCAAGAATGTCACTGGTTTGAGCCTCGGCTGGGTCACTTGGCATTTCTGTGTGGAGTTTGCATGTTCTCCCCGACCCAAAGACATGTGGTATAGGTGAATTGGAAAGGCTAAATTGTCCGTAGTGTATGAGTGTGGATGGATGTTTCCCAGAGATAGGTTGCAGCTGGAAGGGCATCCGCTGCTTAAAACATGCGGTGGATAAGTTGGCAGTTCATTCCGCTGTGGTGACCCTAGATTAATAAAGGGACTAAGGCAAAAAGAAAATGAATGAATGAAAATCTTCTTTTGAGATCAGAATTGAATTGCAAGTTGAGTCAATTGTTACATCTCTATAATGTGTGTGTGTGTGTGTGTTTTCCTCTACAGAAGCGGGCGAGGGGTCAGGTGTTGTTTGAGAAGGTCTGCGATCATCTCAATCTGCTGGAGAAGGATTATTTTGGCATCACCTACAGCGACACTGAGAGCCAGAAGGTGTGAAACGTTCATTTAACAATTTAATAACCTATACAGACTTTTGACTGAATGCATGTTGCATAAGATTGTACAGTCACACACTGAGAAACTCAACACCACATCTAAAAGCTTTCGACATACTCGGATGCAGATATTTTGCATCTTCATCAGATTTAAGCGCCCCTAATATTACAGGACGGGAAACACCTTTTGAATAAAAAACATCCCACAGGAAGTGGCTCAATGTTCTGTGAAGGGCTTTGAAATGGGCAGTTTTATACGAAATTGATTGTAATCAATTGATTGTACACAGAGTAGCTCCTCTCTTTTAAGTACACCAAACAGTCCACAGCATTTTGTTTTTCTCACAGCTCTGCCAGTGAGATTGGTTGAGCTCAAGTGCATCAAATGAACAGCCAATCAGAAGAAGGGGGCAGGGCATGTTTGATACTAGAGAGCATTTGATTGGTCAGAAGATTTGATGAGAAACTATGATCTATCGTTGATAAACTGCAAGCTTTGGATGTTTATATCAGTTTTATATCTTCTAATCGTGAATTTTGTCTCTGTTTTGGAGCACACTAGCTTATAGATATCCTTAAGACTAACAACACTGATTCTAACATTAAAATCTGAAAATCTTTATGTGGTCAGATTTTATCTTATTGTACAATTCATGCTATTAACAAATCATTAACCGAGACTTTTTTCTCAAGAAACTAGGAATGAGCTGCTCATTAATAGTTACTGAGGTAGTGGTTGGGTTGGGTTAGGGAAATAAAATAAGATCATACTTTATAAGTGCTAATAAATAGTTAATATCCTAATAATAAACCAGTAGTAGATTGTGTGGACTGTTACTTAACCTAAAGTATTACTCTTTATTTTGATTTCACAGGAACTTTAAAAGTAAGCCAAGTCTGCAGGAAAACAGTGGACTTGGCAATCCTCGACTGTGATTGCTCTGAATTAGTTTTTTTAATGCAACTCTTGATGTTTTTTTCCTCCAGAACTGGCTGGACGCCTCCAAAGAGATCAAGAAGCAGATCAGCAGTAGGTTTTCCCCAAACACAAGTGTTTTTTGTCTTCTTTCTCGTCCGCAATATCTCACAGTAACTCCTGTTTTTCAGCTTCTCCCTGGAGCTTCGCCTTCAACGTGAAGTTTTATCCTCCAGATCCAGCGCAGCTCTCGGAGGACATTACCAGGTGCACATCAATCCACAAGATATTCACAACCTATATTTATATACAACTTATATTATACTTTAATGCATTTACTAACATTAACTAAGGATGAATAATCTTGCAAAACATTTATTGATCATCATTCAACATTAACTAATGCATTATTAATATCCAAAGTTTTGCTTGGTAACATTAGTTATACCATGTTCTAACATCATTGAATAACTTGAATAACGTTAACAAAGATGAATAAACCACCAGGAAGAGTTTTACATTTTTTATTAAAAATAGAACTGAAAAATCATATTTAACTTTGAATAAATGTTTTGTAAATTTGATCTATTTATATTTTATATATTTGTCGAAGTAATTTTTTTATATAATACAAATTTGTTTTTATCATGTAATATTTTAATGTATATCTATTTGGCCACGAAATAGCCATAAGTTGCTGATGTGGCAAAAAATATGTAATAAATAAATAAATATAACAAAGATGAATAAACACATTACTAATTATTTGTTCATGTTAGTAAATAATACCTAATGGGCCATTATTTTAAAGTGTTACTAATATATTACTATATATCCATATATTTTACCATATATACCAATTACCAATATGTTACCATATATATATATATGAGCAATATCGCACTCGTAGCATTGCAATGAGGCTGTATATCGGCACTCGTGGGAGGTGGGCGTTGCCTTAGTGTCCCACCAGTGATGATATACAGCCACATTGCAGTGCTACTCGTGTAATACAGCATTTATACAACAGTTCGACTGCATGTGTTTTGGTGTTTCATGACCCTTTAAGAAAAGCCATTAAAGATTCAAATAATATGAGTGTTAACAAATTATTAAAAAAAGCATGAACTAAACAATATATACGCACACCAAACCGTACCGAGATAACTGAACACTTTATTTATTTATTGATTGATTTATTGATGAATTTATTTATTTATTCATTGATTTATTTCATTATTTATTTATTTATTTATTTTTATTTTTTTTATTTATTTCATTATTTATTTATTGATTGATTTATTTATTGATGAATTTATTTATTTATTCATTGATTTATTGATTTATTCATTGATTTATTTATTCATTTATTGATTTATTTATTGATGAATTTATTTATTCATTGATTTATTGATTTATTCATTGATTTATTTATTTATTTATTTATTTTTTATTAATTGATTGATTTATTTATTGATTTATTCTTTTATTTATTTATTTATTGATTGATTAATATATGGATTCATTCTTTCTTCATGAACCCTCCTCTCCCTAATGAATAATGTGTGTTAACTGTGTGAAATGTGTGTTTGTCAGGTATTCTTCTTTTCTTTTTCTGATGTGATATGAATAATAATGTGAAATGTGTGTGTGTGTGTGTGCGTGCGTGCGTGTGTGTGTGTGTTTGTCAGGTATTACCTGTGCCTCCAGCTGCGGGATGATGTGGTGTCCGGCCGTCTGCCATGCTCGTTCTCCACTCATGCGGTCCTGGGCTCCTACACGTTGCAGTCTGAGCTGGGCGACTGCGACTCGGAGCTGCAGAACTCCAGTGCGCTCTCAGACCTGCACTTCGCTCCAAACCAGAGCAAAGAGCTGCAGGACAAAGTGCTGGAGCTGCACCGCGCATACAGGTCAGACACCGGGCATCATACAGGCCTTATTATTAGTCTTATGTAGTTATGTTTAGTGCTTTATGTAGATTTATTATTTTTATGTTGATCCCTCACAATGAGCTTTCATTATAATGTATTGATGTATTTAATAAATACAATTATTACTCAATACAAGTGCTCATCTCAAATAATTGATCATCTTTATTATTATGTGTGTGCATGTATGCATGTGTGTGTGTGTGTGTGTGTGTGTGTAATTAAAGTAGAGCCCTTTAACTTGAGCATCATTTCATTTATCTGTCATGACAACGTTTACGTTCTGTTTTATACTTTAGATTTTTCATCTGATTGTTGTTTATTTGTAGCTCAGAACAGAAAAGTAAAAAGTAAATGATCTAAAACTATATTTATTAATTTTAAAACAGCAGAAATGAACAAACTGCACTGCAAAAGAGCAAATCTAACATATAAAATACACCGAAAACCAAAACCAGGGTTATTCTAGTTAACTAAAGCCACTGAAGAGTAAAATATTATAAATGTTAACATGCAACAACCTCAAATGTTTTATTACTTCATTACTAATGTAATAGTTTGATGTAATATTTGGTGTTTTATTGAAATGAAAGTGCTATTAGCTGTGTTGTTTTCAGTGTGCAGTAACTGAGAGACTGACAGACGGATGTTTTCACAGATCAGTTCATAAAGCTCAGTGTGTGATCATTGTGCTCATTGATGATCAACAGATCAGTGTTAAAACGCACAAAGACTGTGTGTGTGCGTGTGCGTGTGCGTGTGTGTGTGTGTGTGTAAAACCACAATGCACTGCTCTGTTTACTGATCCACACACTGAAACCCAAGAATAACAGAGTGTGTGTTTGTATATTGACTGTAAATGTGTGTGTGTGTGTGTGTATGTGTGTGTGTGAACATCTAAAGTCATCTGTCCTGTAGGTTTATCAAAGCCATTTAATTAAATTGTAAATAAATTAAGATGGGGTGGCACAGTGGGTAAAGGATGACCCACAGTTCAGCGCACATTAATTGTTGAATATTTCCTGTTTGTTTTTTATTCAGCTGCTTATTTCTTGATTGTATTTTTATTAAAAGGACAGGTTGTAAGTTATCTTTGTTAAACCAAACGCTTCCTGCAGTGCTGTTTTAATAATAAACTCACATTTGTCTCCTCCTGTTCTTACTGATCTGAAAAATGGTTCGATCCGCATCTCAAAAACCAACCCAGGCTCATTCTGAAAACAGTCCCGAGGACATTTCCAGAGACCGTGAAATATGTCCCAGGAGGTACGTATTTCTGCAGTTTTTGGTCTTTGCGAATCCACGAGAGGCCGCTGTGTGCGCCTTTTTGGCTTATCGGACGTCTCCCGCGAGTGCCGTTCGTGCCTGCGCTGTTCTCGCTTGAACCCACCAGAGGCCGCTGTCGAATGAACGTCCGACTGGCTGAATGATTGACTGGGCGACTGGCCAATCGGCCACCCTCCTCCTTCCCCGATCCCAACCAATTTTACCGATTGACCCGCCCGCCCTAAACCCAACCAACGATTTACAAAAGCCGTCCGGAAAAAGAAAAGCCCTCGTCCGATTTTATTATTTTTTTGTTTTACCACGTTTTCGGATTTTACCACATTCTCACCCTGTTATGAACCTCTTCACTTTATTTCTTGGATTCTGTTTTAGTCTTACCTGATTTCTGGAATCGCTCTTCCCCGGACGCACAGGACGAGCTAACCAGACAAACTGGTTGCGGTGGGAAAGCCCACCACACGAAGGTAAGCGGTCAGCCGGCGAGCGCTAAAAGGAACGGCGTCATACCGCCCCGCAGCGTTCGCTTAAAAAACGAAATGCAGCCATACGTACCTCCGGCTACATAATTCGCGGTCTCCAGAAACGTCCTCGGGACTACGTTTTCGGAATGAGCCTGGGTTGTCAAAAACAGTACTGTGATCCAAACCATGAGATATGTGATCCGTTAGTAATGAGTGTGTTGATGATGTTCATATGTGTGTGTTTAGAGGAATGACTCCTGCTGAAGCCGACATGTTGTTTTTGGAAAACGCAAAGAAACTCTCCATGTATGGAGTCGACCTGCACCGCGCCAAGGTGAGAACACGCGTGTGTGTTTGTGTATGTGTCTGTGTGTGTGTGTGTGTGTGTTTTCACTGCACTTCTCATCTTGATCTCTTTTTAACACCAGTGAAGCCTAAAGGGTTGAGAAAACCCTGTAAATATCAGCATGCTTCTCTGGTCTGTTAATCGCAGTGTGTTTGCTTTGCTTGAAACTTTTCTGGATTGTTGTGCTTCAATACAAAACTGACTTTCAATTGAGTGATTTTTGGGCTTGGATACTTCACTGAGTGGGTTTTTGTGTAGGTCTTGGCAGATTTGAATGATTCGTTCAAAACGACTGATTCATTTAGAACAGAAGGAAGTGAGTCAAAGAATCACTGACTCAAATGACTCCTTGAAGAATTGATTCATTCAGGAAGGAAATGTTGTATCACACATACTGATATGTAAATATGCAACAAAAAAAAAGCTAATAAGCATATACAGTGCTCAGCATAATTGAGTGTAGCCCATTCTGAAATTGAATATTTTCTCCATTTCTGATTCTCCATTAAATGATGCATTTAAACAAAACAGATTTATTAAACTGATATATTTATGAAAATAATATTTTAGTCATCAAACATATTCAGAAATTGAAAGATAACACAATAAAATTCAAGCAAAATATTGCAAAAATAAATGATAAACTACAATTTCAGCTAAATTTCTCTATTTTGTTTATTTATTTATTTTCTTTATTTTTTTGCTTCTCTTGATTTTTCCTCTTTCTTAAATCTGTATTTAATATTTTTCTAGGATATATAAATTAGGCTGTAGTAGTTTTTGGACTAGTTATTTTATTAAATAAGCTCCAGATTTGGCTTCAGGACTGACTAATGTAATGTATATGCACAAATGAAATATTTATTTAATAAATATTCCAACATAATATTACACATTTATTTGCTTATTTGAGTTATTTCTGGAATTCTTGATGGAAAAACTGAAATTTGCCTAAATATCTAGAAAATAAATCCAGTTATTGTTAAATGAAGTACAAAATAGTTTTTGACTATCCTAGTGTTTGTATTGAATTCACTTATTTATTTATTAAAGGTTATATTTAAAATTTATGCTGGAAAAACTACATTACTCAGAAGAACAGTTCAAACATTTAAAGACAAAGTATTGCCAAAGCATTGTGCATTCATAAACAATGAATAAAATACTATTGTGATTATATAATGCATTTACCCATATAGAAAACTATATAGGGTGGCATGGTGGCTCAGGGGTTAGCACTGTCATCTCACAGCAAGAAGGTTGCTGGTTTGGGTGCCGGCTAGGCCAGCAGTCCCTGCCAGACAGTCCGGTTTCACACATGCAGTGGTGAGATACATTAATAATAATAAATATATATATATATATATATATATACAGTTAAAGTCAGAACTATTTGCCCCCCTTTGATTTTTTTATTTATTTATTTTTTTAATATTTCCAAAATTATGTTGAACAGATTCAGGAAATGTTCACAGTATGTCTGATAATATTTTTTCTTCTGGAGAAAGTCTTATTTGATTTATTTCGGCTAGAATAAAAGCAGTTTTTAATTGTTTAAACACCATTTTAAGGTCAATATTATTAGCCCCTTTAAGCTATTTATTATTTCAATAGTCTCCAGAACAAACCATCATTATACAATAACTTGCCTAATTACCCTAACCTGCCTAGTGACCCTAATTACCCTAGTGAAGCCTTTAAATGTGACTTTAAGCTGTATAGAAGTGTCTTGAAGAATATCTAGTCTAATATTATTTACTGTCATCATGACAAAGAGAAAATAAATCAGTTATTAGAGATGAGTTATTAACACTATTATGATTAGAGATGTGTTGGAGAAATCTGCTCTCTGTTAAACAGAAATTGGGAAAAAATAAACACGGGGGCGAATAATTCAACTCCAACTGTGTTTGTTATTATATTCTTAAATGTACTATTTATACCAACATATTTTACATATTATTTATTTGCTTATATTAGAGTTTATTTCTGGAATTCATGATGGACAAACTGCATTACCCTGAAGATAAATCATGCAAATGATGCACCAAGACATATTTAGCCCCTCCCACTCCTTTTGTATCATTTATTCTGATTGGCTGCTGCGACCCTTTGCCTCTCCCCCTCTCTTTCTCCCTCGCTCTCTCTATCTCTCCCTCTGTCTCTCTGTCTTTTCTCTTTATCTCTCATTTCTCTTTATCTATGTCTGCATTTCTCTCTCTCTCTCTCACTCGTCCTCATCAGCTGCTCACGCGTCTGGAGTGTTTAGCGGTGCTGCAGGAGGAGGTAAGATGCAGCGCTGCGTCTGTGTGTGTAGAGCCATGCGTCAGTGTGTGTTGCATTAATAATGGGAGTGTATGTGCATGCCGTTGCGAACAGCGTGTCATTGTGCTGCGGTTCATCCTTCTTCCATCATGCAGTCATTATTATTTATTATTGATCTGCTTTATAACATGTGTGTGTGTGTGTGCGTGCGTGCGTGCTGTATCTCCAGTACAGTATGTTGCAGGATTTTACCGCTGAGTCACTCTGACTCCAGCACTGCAGACATTCACCGTGCATTTGTTTATTTCTCTCTGTTTTCTAGCGTGAGGACGGTTCCACATGTTAAACCTGCTTTGCTCATGTGCCTAATTTTCATTTATTTTATGCATCTTATTGTATATTCAGCATGATTGATTAAACCTCATTTTGAAAATGAATATTTTCAGTAAATATTGACTATATTTTGCTGCATTTAAACAAAGCAAATGTATTAAACTGTGATGTGGATTAAAATAAACCTGCAGGAGGGCTCAATATTTTGTCTTCAACAGAAATATTATTATAATAAGAAGAGTTCAGATGCAGAACCCTCTAAATCCTTCAGACCTCTTTTCTTTTAATTAAACATTTTCTATCAGACTCCTCTGATTAGGTTCATTTTATAGGTAATGATGAGGTTATTAGCTGGTAAATAAAATACCTTTTTTCCAAAAAAATGTTACTTTAGACAATAGATTTTCTTTAGCATCAAATCCAGCTGAATCCACTTGTGCTTTTTTTGCAAAAACCTCTAAATCTACTTATTGGGACAAGACAATGTAATTAGGTGAAAATCACTAAAGATGCAAGTCGAATTATTAAACCAAGCATAAAACACATTACACTAACCACCTAAAATTAAAAATACATGAGTATGTCAAGTAAGTGGCGGTTCATTCCACTGTGGTGACCCCTAAAAAACCATGGACTAAGCCGGAGGAAATTGAATGAATGAATATGTCCAGTGCATTAGGTCAATAACACTAAAACTGACCTTAATTAAATTTAACAATCTGTTGTCGTTTCTGAAATTTGGGATTTAGATTTAATGTATGGAGAACAATGTAAACATTGCAAACATTGTAAACTAAGCTTGGTACATTCAAATAATGTAGTTTAAACTGTGCATTGCAAAAGTGTGTAAACGTTAAAATAAAGGGAATAAAAACACATTTTCCTTGTGCACCGCTATCATAATATGCCATGTGCAAAATGCAAATACTATCCATTCAGATATTTTGGTGTACTGCAAGTAGAACAGAGCAAAACACTGAGACACATCAATATCTGTGCAATGTCCGTTAATATAAAAAGCTTATTCAATTCAGTTCAATTCCCCTTTATTTGTATAGCGCTTATACAATGTAGATTGTGTCAAAGCAGCTTCACATAAAAGGTCACAGTAAATAGGAACAGTGTAGTTCAGTTTGTAGAGTTTAAGTTCAGTTCAGTTGAGCTCAGTTCAGTGTGGTTTAATAATCACTACTGAGAGTCCAAACACTGAAGAGCAAATCCAACGATGTGCAGCTCTACAGATCCTGGACCATGCAAGCCAGTGGAGACAGCGGCGAGGAAAATAAGACTTATCAGACATATAGTATAAAGTAATATAAATAATGTATAGTTTTATATATCATATTTACCTTTTAAAAAGTAAATTAGCAAATGAAACACAAAGTAGGCTGCTTTGCAAAAAGAAAAGGACGTCTCTCAGACACTTTTAGAAGGTGTCATTCATTCATCCTCACCATACTCAAGGTCTTGATTGTAACATCTTTTTCGTCTCTTCTGTTTTAATCATGTCAGCATCTGTGGGATAAAAGAGCATCATGTTGTTTAACTTCATCCTTCGTGAAATGAATTTGCTGTTTAATGTATAGTAAATCGGACTCATTCAAAGTAACGTTGCTGTGCAAAAACGACTGCATGTTACCCTTCTGAATGTACAGTGTTTTCTTTTTCTTGTAGTGAGTTTTGAGGTAAGGGACGTTTTCATTTGTCGTTCAGTGACAGTCAGACAGGTACATGCAGTCTATCTAACTCATCTTTTAAAATCTGAATCGGAATAAAACAGTCTCCTCATAAAAGCTGGCTTATCAGCGCGCTGCTACATTCAAAACATGTGATTCGATTCGCATCTTCTGATTGGTTCTCGGGATATAGCAGCTTTTGCCGTCAAAGGCAAGTGACATTTAGCAGATTTCGCCAATAAACTGTTATTTCTGAATGTGCTGACGCTGGGATTTAGAGGATTTGAAGTAAAACTATTTGTTCAACATGTACTACGTGCCTAAAGCATTCGCTCTTGGTGGAAGTGGCGTTTAGCGACGTTTGTCATGGGAACTCTTAATATACATAACAATTTTTCAGTATTATTAGACGCCTAACAAAATGATCAAAACTTAATTCCTAGACCTAAAAAATATATAAAAATAAAATGTTCAAAATATGAGCATAAACTACGAGAGCATCAGTAATAGATGTGCTGTTTGCTAATAGTGTGTGTGTGTGTGTGTGTGTGTGTGTGTGTGTGTGTGTGTGTGTGTGTGTTTCAGGATTCAGAGGGTGTGGAGATCATGCTGGGCGTCTGCTCCAGCGGCCTACTCGTCTACAGAGATAAACTGCGCATCAATCGCTTCGCCTGGCCAAAAATACTCAAGATCTCCTACAAGAGGAACAACTTCTACATCAAGGTCCGGCCGGGAGAGGTGAGACCAAACATTTCATCCAGAACAGCAGGACAACACCTATTATGCAGAAATCACCTTTATGTGGGGCTTAACCCCAGCAGTGTGTGTCAGCAGTGTGTGAATATCTCCAGCAGTCTCTAATGGTCATCATGAATTAATTGTGTTTGTTCTAATCAGAAACACTTTGATTGACATTCTCTCTTTGTACGTGTCATCAGAGGGGGAAAGCCCCGCCCACTAGTGCTCATCATCTCTCCCTCATTAGCATAAGCAGCAGCCCTGAGTGAGAAGCATTCTCAGCTCAAACTGAAACACACACACTCTAGAGACAGCAGAGACACATTTTACATTGTAAAAAGAGGCAGAATAGATTCCCTCATGGCCGTTGCTATGCCTATATTTCTACTCAGCCCCCCTAAAACTTTTGCGATCAGCTCATAAACTGTACACTAAATTATCGCCTCAGTCCCCTTTAAATTTGATATGAAAATGGCTGCAGAATTCGGCTCCTCCCCATCTTTTGTTTTTCATTTGATCAGCGAACCACAGCCACAGACCGCGAGTGAGCGAGGTGTGTGTTTATTGATAAATTGTTAAAATATCTGCTTATCGCAGTTCTTTGATATAGCTAACCTTGTATCACCTGTACTGCCATGTCACAGAGGAGCAGTGGGGTTTTCTCATCATCAGCTCAGCTCTTTCCTCCAGTGAAAAAATGGAACTCTTAATGAACATTTTGCCATTTTATTTCAAAATGAACTACTAATATTGAACACTTTACAGCTCGTGTGGCATTATCTAGACCATACAGTCTTGCACAGAAAGGATTAAACACAGTGACAGAAGCACTTAGAGAATGTACTCATGATAACGGTCACTGAGTCACTGACAGAGATAGAAACATCAAGTGTTGTCTAGTATTAAATTATACTTCTTATTTATTTTTATCATTCAGATCGTAAATGTGAATCAGCCTGTACGATTAACATTATATATTTATATGTGTGCTGTTTTAATAAGAAAAGTGGCAGTTCATTTATTTAATACATGGAAACAAAAAATGCACTTGATTATAGAAGGTGGTTTTTACTACAGTAAACAGACGGCTTGAGCCTATTTGGCTTATTGAGAACTCAAATGGCTGTGCCTGTCTATTTAATACAGTGAAACACTATACAACCCATATTAAACAATAAAGTGTATTACTATTAAATTACTACTTATTAGTGTTCATTTTAGGCTTTATATATACATATATATATTATTTATTATTATTTTTTTTTATTATTATTATTATTTCTTTCTTTATTTCTTTCTTTATTTTTTAAACCTTAAGGAGTTGAGCCCCCCTAAAATGAAAATTGTAAAATCCCCCCTGGATCTCCCTTAAAGACTTAACTAGGTTAATTAGGGAAGTCATTGAACAGCAGTGGTTTACTGCTGAAATACTCTTGGAGCATTTAGGACTGACATTATTTGTAAGATTTTACCTTAAATCTACAAGTTAGGAGAAACTTCTAGCTTTAAGATTGTTACGTAGCGGCTGCACCTCGCTATGCACATAAGGTTAAGGATGACCGCTGTTAAAAGAGGTCACCCCGAGTCCCCGTTTCTGTTCCTTAAGCACTCACACACACAGGCCAAGTTGCAAAAAAAGGGGTAACAAATTTATTAAACAAAAATTCCAGTTTAGGAACCAGGGAACAAAAAGGCCAAAACAAGGTACACTACCTAATATTAAATTTCTTACCTAACACCGAAAATAAAGTTCAGTGAATGAAAAACAATTCTGACCTCCATAACTATCCATTAAACAGAAGAAAACTGGACAAAAGAAAAGGGGCCTTCCCTTAGATCATTCAACAGTACGTAAACATTTAGCCACAGCTACCACAGAATACCGTCCTAGTACCGTATTTAACAGAGTATCTCACCAGATGACTTTGGAAAAAGGTTTCAGACAGAAAGATATCACTGCCACACAGAACTTAGAGCGATCTGCTCACACACACACACAACAGCGAGGGGAAACAGGAAGAGAACTTGATGAAGAGCGCTAACAGCCTGCTTTTATAATTGGCGCCGCCCCTCTCACAGCTGCACCTGATCTCCGCTCATGTGGAGAGAGAGAGAAAGAGATGGATAGTGGATACAACACACACAAGAACAATATACACTAGCATTGTCAAAATAATGTTACTCAATATGTAACAAGATATTTTCCTAATACAAGCAAAGGGGTCCGTTCTTCATACCTTGCTTAAATAATCTAAGATGATTTGGCAGATCCTGGATCTGTTAATCTTGATAACTGATCTCTGGCTGATTTGGTTCTTCAAATAATTTCACGAATCAGATTAAAGTGTCTGGATGAACTGATCTGAGATGCCTGCGTGTGTTGTGAAGGACTGATCTATCAATCCTCGAAATCATGATCAATGCAATGATGGGCTGACGGCACAGCAGCACTTTGATATTGGTAAAGGTCTCTGCATTGTTTTGTGAAACATTTAATCACTGGAATATTAGCTGTCAAAACGTGTGCATGACTCTCATAAATTATTACTCCTTAAAATCCCTTGAGGAGGACCACCTCTGTGACAGTTTTTGGACTTTACCTTTGTAGATTACCTGTTTTATTTATTACATTTATTGAAACTTTTATTTGATATATAATTTTTTAAACTATATAAATAATTAAATAAGTAAACTACTATTTTCCCCAGTGTATGTAACCCGGTTACTACTGTACGAAAATATCAGCATTCAGAACATACTCTCAGTATTACCTTTGCTTGAAAACTCTCGGATGAGTTTTGAAGAACGAAACGATCCTGGATCGGGTCAAATCGTTTATAACCAAATCCAGCTAAATGAGTAATCCATGTATGAAGAACAGACCCCCAGATCTCCAGTGTGTCAGAACGCATCTGAAACTCTCTGTTTTCTGTTTACCTTCAGCTGGAACAGTTCGAGAGCACCATCGGATTTAAGCTCCCGAACCACAAAGCAGCAAAGAGACTGTGGAAAGTGTGTGTGGAGCATCACACCTTCTTCAGGTCAGACAGCGCTGCTGCGTTTATGAATATTGTTTTTCATTTTTCAGATGTGTATCTGTTAGTAATGTGCAATTTCTTTTGTTATGTTCATATATTATTAATGCATCTATTAGTTTTTTTTATTTAAAATTTTTATGTTTAAATATGCAAATGAGTCTTTAGCCCCTTTCACACATACAGACCTTTCTGGAAAATTACCTGCAGTTTTCCAGAGAGGTCTGCATGTGTGAACAGGCCCTTTTTGAAAATACCGGTAAATTCGGTCTGGCATTTTTCCAGAAAGAGAAGTTGTGATAGTAATTTGCCAGAATGCTGCGCTGTGTGAACGCAGAAGGAAGATTACTAGAAAGAGCATGTTCATGTCTAGAACACGCTAGCGTGAGACGTCTACTTTAGCCACTCAGAACATTCAGACGCATTCACAGCTCGGTCTACTTTAGCCACTCAGAACATTCAGACGCATTCACAGCTCGGTCTACTTTAGCCAATCAGAACATTCAGACGCATTCACAGCTCGGTCTACTTTAGCCAATCAGAACATTCAGACGCATTCACAGCTCGGTCTACTTTAGCCAATCAGAACATTCAGACGCATTCACAGCTCGGTCTACTTTAGCCACTCAGAACATTCAGACGCATTCACAGCTCGGTCTACTTTAGCCAATCAGAACATTCAGACGCATTCACAACTCGGTCTACTTTAGCCAATCAGAACATTCAGACGCATTCACAGCTCAGTCTACTTTAGCCAATCAGAACATTCAGACGCATTCACAGCTCGGTCTACTTTAGCCAATCAGAACATTCAGACGCATTCACAGCTCGGTCTACTTTAGCCAATCAGAACATTCAGACGCATTCACAGCTCGGTCTACTTTAGCCAATCAGAACATTCAGACGCATTCACAGCTCGGTCTACTTTAGCCAATCACAACATTCAGACGCATTCACAGCTCGGTCTACTTTAGCCAATCAGAACATTCAGACGCATTCACAGCTCGGTCTACTTTAGCCAATCAGAACATTCAGACGCATTCACAGCTCGGTCTACTTTAGCCACTCAGAACATTCAGACGCATTCACAGCTCGGTCTACTTTAGCCAATCAGAACATTCAGACGCATTCACAACTCGGTCTACTTTAGCCAATCAGAACATTCAGACGCATTCACAGCTCAGTCTACTTTAGCCAATCAGAACATTCAGACGCATTCACAGCTCGGTCTACTTTAGCCAATCAGAACATTCAGACGCATTCACAGCTCGGTCTACTTTAGCCAATCAGAACATTCAGACGCATTCACAGCTCGGTCTACTTTAGCCAATCAGAACATTCAGACGCATTCACAGCTCGGTCTACTTTAGCCAATCACAACATTCAGACGCATTCACAGCTCGGTCTACTTTAGCCAATCAGAACATTCAGACGCATTCACAGCTCGGTCTACTTTAGCCAATCAGAACATTCAGACGCATTCACAGCTCGGTCTACTTTAGCCAATCACAACATTCAGACGCATTCACAGCTCGGTCTACTTTAGCCAATCAGAACATTCAGACGCATTCACAACTCGGTCTACTTTAGCCAATCAGAACATTCAGACGCATTCACAGCTCGGTCTACTTTAGCCAATCACAACATTCAGACGCATTCACAGCTCGGTCTACTTTAGCCAATCAGAACATTCAGACGCATTCACAGCTCGGTCTACTTTAGCCACTCAGAACATTCAGACGCATTCACAGCTCGGTCTACTTTAGCCAATCAGAACATTCAGACGCATTCACAGCTCGGTCTACTTTAGCCAATCAGAACATTCAGACGCATTCACAACTCGGTCTACTTTAGCCAATCAGAACATTCAGACGCATTCACAGCTCGGTCTACTTTAGCCAATCACAACATTCAGACGCATTCACAGCTCGGTCTACTTTAGCCAATCAGAACATTCAGACGCATTCACAGCTCGGTCTACTTTAGCCAATCAGAACATTCAGACGCATTCACAGCTCGGTCTACTTTAGCCAATCAGAACATTCAGACGCATTCACAGCTCGGTCTACTTTAGCCAATCAGAACATTCAGACGCATTCACAGCTCGGTCTACTTTAGCCAATCAGAACATTCAGACGCATTCACAGCTCGGTCTACTTTAGCCAATCAGAACATTCAGACGCATTCACAGCTCGGTCTACTTTAGCCAATCAGAACATTCTGACGCATTCACAGCTCGGTCTACTTTAGCCACTCAGAACATTCAGACGCATTCACAGCTCGGTCTACTTTAGCCAATCAGAACATTCAGACGCATTCACAGCTCGGTCTACTTTAGCCAATCACAACATTCAGACGCATTCACAGCTCGGTCTACTTTAGCCAATCAGAACATTCAGACGCATTCACAACTCGGTCTACTTTAGCCAATCAGAACATTCAGACGCATTCACAGCTCGGTCTACTTTAGCCAATCACAACATTCAGACGCATTCACAGCTCGGTCTACTTTAGCCAATCAGAACATTCAGACGCATTCACAGCTCGGTCTACTTTAGCCACTCAGAACATTCAGACGCATTCACAGCTCGGTCTACTTTAGCCAATCAGAACATTCAGACGCATTCACAGCTCGGTCTACTTTAGCCAATCAGAACATTCAGACGCATTCACAACTCGGTCTACTTTAGCCAATCAGAACATTCAGACGCATTCACAGCTCGGTCTACTTTAGCCAATCACAACATTCAGACGCATTCACAGCTCGG
Source organism: Danio aesculapii (assembly GCF_903798145.1). NCBI lineage: Eukaryota > Metazoa > Chordata > Actinopteri > Cypriniformes > Danionidae > Danio > Danio aesculapii. The sequence goes on along the minus strand of NC_079436.1, from coordinate 59,102,154 downwards.
TCTACTTTAGCCAATCAGAACATTCAGACGCATTCACAGCTCGGTCTACTTTAGCCAATCAGAACATTCAGACGCATTCACAGCTCGGTCTACTTTAGCCAATCAGAACATTCAGACGCATTCACAGCTCGGTCTACTTTAGCCAATCAGAACATTCAGACGCATTCACAGCTCGGTCTACTTTAGCCAATCAGAACATTCAGACGCATTCACAGCTCGGTCTACTTTAGCCAATCAGAACATTCAGACGCATTCACAGCTCGGTCTACTTTAGCCAATCAGAACATTCAGACGCATTCACAGCTCGGTCTACTTTAGCCAATCAGAACATTCAGACGCATTCACAGCTCGGTCTACTTTAGCCAATCAGAACATTCAGACGCATTCACAGCTCGGTCTACTTTAGCCTATCAGAACATTCAGACGCATTCACAGCTCGGTCTACTTTAGCCAATCAGAACATTCAGACGCATTCACTGCTCGGTCTACTTTAGCCAATCAGAACATTCAGACGCATTCACAGCTCGGTCTACTTTAGCTAATCAGAACATTCTGACGCATTCACAACTCGGTCTACTTTAGCCAATCAGAACATTCAGACGCATTCACAACTCTGTCTACTTTAGCCAATCAGAACATTCAGACGCATTCACAACTCTGTCTACTTTAGCCAATCAGAACATTCAGACGCATTCACAGCTCAGTCTACTTTAGCTAATCAGAACATTCTGACGCATTCACAACTCGGTCTACTTTAGCCAATCAGAACATTCAGACGCATTCACAACTCTGTCTACTTTAGCCAATCAGAACATTCAGACGCATTCACAGCTCGGTCTACTTTAGCCAATGAGAACATTCGGACGCATTCACAGCTCGGTCTACTTTAGCCAATCAGAACATTCAGACGCATTCACAGCTCGGTCTACTTTAGCCAATCAGAACATTCAGACGCATTCACAGCTCGGTCTACTTTAGCCAATCAGAACATTCAGACGCATTCACAGCTCGGTCTACTTTAGCCAATCAGAACATTCAGACGCATTCACAGCTCGGTCTACTTTAGCCAATCAGAACATTCAGACGCATTCACAGCTCGGTCTACTTTAGCCAATCAGAACATTCAGACGCATTCACAGCTCGGTCTACTTTAGCCAATCAGAACATTCAGACGCATTCACAGCTCGGTCTACTTTAGCCAATCAGAACATTCAGACGCATTCACAACTCGGTCTACTTTAGCTAATCAGAACATTCAGACGCATTCACAACTCGGTCTACTTTAGCCAATCAGAACATTCAGACGCATTCACAGCTCAGTCTACTTTAGCTAATCAGAACATTCAGACGCATTCACAACTCGGTCTACTTTAGCCAATCAGAACATTCAGACGCATTCACAACTCGGTCTACTTTAGCCAATCAGAACATTCAGACGCATTCACAACTCGGTCTACTTTAGCCAATCAGAACATTCAGACGCATTCACAGCTCGGTCTACTTTAGCCAATCAGAACATTCAGACGCATTCACAGCTCGGTCTACTTTAGCCAATCAGAACATTCAGACGCATTCACAGCTCGGTCTACTTTAGCCAATCAGAACATTCAGACGCATTCACAACTCTGTCTACTTTAGCCAATCAGAACATTCAGACGCATTCACAGCTCGGTCTACTTTAGCCAATCAGAACATTCAGACGCATTCACAGCTCGGTCTACTTTAGCCACTCAGAACATTCAGACGCATTCACAGCTCGGTCTACTTTAGCCAATCAGAACATTCAGACGCATTCACAACTCGGTCTACTTTAGCCAATCAGAACATTCAGACGCATTCACAACTCTGTCTACTTTAGCCAATCAGAACATTCAGACGCATTCACAGCTCGGTCTACTTTAGCCAATCAGAACATTCAGACGCATTCATAGCTCGGTCTACTTTAGCCAATCAGAACATTCAGACGCATTCACAGCTCGGTCTACTTTAGCCACTCAGAACATTCAGACGCATTCACAGCTCGGTCTACTTTAGCCACTCAGAACATTCAGATGCATTCACCGCTCGGTCTACTTTAGCCAATCAGAACATTCAGACGCATTCACAACTCGGTCTACTTTAGCCAATCACAACATTCAGACGCATTCACAGCTCGGTCTACTTTAGCCAATCAGAACATTCAGACGCATTCACTGCTCGGTCTACTTTAGCCAATCAGAACATTCAGACGCATTCACAGCTCGGTCTACTTTAGCCAATCAGAACATTCAGACGCATTCACAGCTTGGTCTACTTTAGCCAATCAGAACATTCAGACGCATTCACAGCTCGGTCTACTTTAGCCAATCAGAACATTCAGACGCATTCACAGCTCGGTCTACTTTAGCCAATCAGAACATTCAGACGCATTCACAGCTCGGTCTACTTTAGCCAATCAGAACATTCAGACGCATTCACAGCTCGGTCTACTTTAGCCAATCAGAACATTCAGACGCATTCACAGCTTGGTCTACTTTAGCCAATCAGAACATTCAGACGCATAGACCACATGGTTTATGAAAATAAAAGCCTTTGAATATTTTTCCAGACACATTTAGCTGCTAGATGTTAGTCAGATAACCCTTCTATGTTCCTTCTTAATGCCAACTGTGGAAAAAAATTATCGATAAAATATTTATGATAAACTGCCGTTTGTTTACCTTCACACCCTGTTTCAGTTACTTGACACGTCAAGCAGCCGGTGAGCTCCAGCACACACACACATATTATGTACATCTCGACATGTGCAAGTGTTCCTCCATATATGTTTTCATCTAAGTTGTTCACAATACTTATCCATCCACAGAATTTGTAATGTAGTCAAGTGTGTAAACGTTTAGCTGCAGTTCACGCTTCTGCCTTTGGTTGTCTCTGGAGCAAGGCAGCTGCATGAATGCTGAAGCTTTAAATAAATATGAAACCGTCAAGAAAAGCCCGACCCCTTCTGTGTTTACACATACAAGCGTAGCCGTTTAGAGCTCATTTCTGCTTAATGCTGTCAGGATTTATCGGTATTCTGGAATGGATGTGTGAACGGTCTTTTCTGGAAAGATTCCGTAACGCCCTCGCCTGTATTAACAGTGTTTTTTTTTATTTTACTGGTAAAGTCGTTCCGGAAGTTTTCTGGATATTTACCGGTATCACTGTGTGAAAGGAGCTAATATATATATAGGTCAGACTCAGAAAGAAATGCTGGGTTTATTAATATATGCAATTAGTTTTTATTTAGGGTTAATTATTATTATTATTATTATTATTATTATTATTATTATTATTATTATTATTATTATTATTGTTACCATTATTACTCTTATTATTATTATTATTATTATTATTACTATTATTATTAATGTTATTATTACTATCAATATTATTATTATTATTATTATTATTATTACTATTATTATTACTATTATTACTATTATTATTACTATTATTATAAATATTATTATTATTATTACTACTATTATTATTACTATTATTATTATTATTATTATTATTATTATTATTATTATTACTATTATTATTATTATTATTATTATTATTATTATTATTATTATTATTATTGTTATTGTTATTATTATTATTATTATTATTATTATTATTATTATTATTATTATTATTATTACAATTATTATTACTTTTTTTTCAATTTTTTAACTTCTAATTTTGTGAGACTTCTTTTAAACTATTAGTAATGTGCAATTGCTTTTGTCATATTCATACTGTATATGTTTTTATATTGTTGTTTTTTTGTCATGTATAAATATGCAAATGAGTCCTTATCATCAGGTCAGACTCAGATAGCAGTGCCAGGTTTATTAATATATTGGCAATTCATTTTTGTTTAGTTTTAATAATTTTTTGTTCTTCTTTTGAGCCTTTTTGGTAATCTGCTTTGGTGTTTTGTCATGTTAAGCAGTTTTTGATGCATCTATTCATTTTTTACATTTTCTGTATTTCATTTAAACATACAAATCAGTCATAATTGAATTAAATGTGTGCTTATTTGCGTACATTTCCAAAACAGTGACTGGATGCTCAGTGCTCAGGAACAGAGCACTGGATGAGGCCAGGTTCAACATTTATTATACTTTTGTTTTTGACAAATGTAGTCTGACAGAAGTGTATTGTAATTAAAGTCAGTTAATTCTTGTAGATTATTTCTGTAATGGAATGAAAAGAAAAGGAGTTTCTCAGTAAAGCAATAGGTGGAGAAGTCTGAATGCGTTTTTTACTTTTAAATTTCATGGAAGAAATGAGCTCCTGTTGTTTAGTGCATTGAGTTAAACTAAATCAACCAAGTTTTAAGGTTTTTTAATGCATTTTATTTGAACTAGTCAGTGTTTAAATTATTATTTAAACTACAATAAATGTTCTTTACCATTTGTGTATGGTAAACACTTGAGAGACTTTTATATTTGATTGATTGATCGATTGATAATTAAGTAGTCACTCTGGTATGAATAATAAATGTCATCACCATACTGTATGCTGTATTTTTTAGACTTATAAAATGTTTGTCTTTATTGTTTTAGTTACTTTACTAGTTTTGGTAATTGTAAAAGTTTTAATAATTATTATTTATTGATTTTTACAATAATCATTAAATAATAATAATTTGCTGTGTGATCTGATAGGCTGGTTTCTCCTGAGGCTCCGCCCAAACGCTTCCTGACTCTGGGCTCAAAGTTCCGCTACAGCGGCCGAACGCAAGCGCAGACGCGGAGAGCCAGTTCACAGATCGCCCGCGCCGCTCCGCAGTTCCAGAGGACCACCAGCAGACGGCACACTGTCACTGCCAGCATGGACAACAGTACGACACACACACACACAGTCATCGCCAGCATGGACAACAGTATCACACACACACATAGTCATCGCTAGGGTTGTGACGATGAGGAAATTTCCCTACCAGTTAATCGACATGTGACAACACCGGTAATACCGGTATCACTGTGGGGGTGGGGGTTTCCTCTTTTTTCTGCTTTTAAATAGCTTATACATGCGTGCGTATTCTACTTTCACTTTCAGTTTTGCCAACACGCGCTGCATAAGGGCGCTACACAGCATACACTGGCAAGATGAAGTGCTGAACTCCACGGGACTTTATTTGTTTTGTTATTTGCGTGTTGCTCCTTTTTAAAATATCTTTGATTTGTAAAATCTCTAAGTTAATATTGGCTATCTGGTAACATAATCTCCCTCAGAGATATTGGACTCAATAACGTGGTGCACAGTATGACATGACCAACACCTCTCTGTAAGTTTACACACTGCATACACAGGCCTACAGCTCTGGTGTGTTATGAATTGCATGTTTTAAATGACAGCAAGACATGCTACATTTAGTTTTTATTGTAAATAATACGTTAGCACCCAGTACACAGTAAAATCAGGTTTTTTGAATGGCTTGCCTATTGACGGCGTATATATCCGTTAAGCTTAAATAAAACACATTAATACAAATTAGCCACCCTTTTATTTATTTTTTTGTTTCTGTATATTTTTTATCAAACGAAAAATCTGATGAAATGTTTATTTTGGTGTTCATTTTATTAGAATTAATATAATTATCAGGCGACACAGCTTCTCCATAACATTGGTTCTGATTGCGTTTATACAGATATCCTGTAGACTTTTTGCCTCAAAGACGTTTATGCCTGTTAATGCCGGTGCCGTATTTTGACAGATTTCGCAAAGGCTTCAGCTGTTCTGCCTGTCAGCTGGCACCAGCCTCAGTTTTGCGACTTGACTTGAGTGGCGTCTGTATCAATATCTGGATGACAGCGAGAGAGAGAGAGAGAGAGAGAGAGAGAGAGAGAGAGATGAGATCAGACCTCAGATTCGATGTGTGGCCGCAGGTCACAGTTACTTTACTGCAATTTTTAAACATTGGCTCATCTGAATGAACATTTCATTTGATTATATTGCCAGACAGACGAAGCAACTTTCGGGTTTTGAAGAGAGCGGCTTCAGTGATAAAAGATGCACACACACACACACACACACACACACACAGGATACACTCTTGTCGGCTTATTCGTTATTGTTTTTTTAACATTAAACGCATAATAATCAAGTGCAGAAAAGAAGAGCTGAACTTCAGATAAAGTGATTACTGCAGTGTCCGTGATGCTTGCTTTGTTTCTCTGCAGTTGGCTTATTAATGATGCGACACAATGCTTTAATAAAAATAAGACTTTATTATTAAACATTGTGAGATCATGGTGGTGTGATTTGTAAAATGATAGTATGCGGTGCGTATTTATGGCTATTGATCTTATCTACCCGCGACCCACCCATAGTTAAACATCAGTTAGGTGCGTTGAAGGTGTGTGCATAAATTAGTTGTGTTTCCTCCAGATGCGCTGCCTCCTTTGTCAGGCAAAGTTTGCAGATTGCCTCATTAATGTTTTCAGATTCTCTTTTTGTGTTTGGTTTAATCCCAAAATATTGTCAAACAGGCGCTTTTGCATTGCGTTTGGACACTAAATCATCCGTCATTCTCTTTCTGTAAATTCGACTCCTCTCGTTCTCCTCACGTGATAAATGAAATATGACGCATTGTAGATATGAGCAGATTTTAATTATAGTGCATGCTCTCGTCTTAAGTAAATTATTTAGAATTATATTTTCCATTTAAATCAAATAAATATTTAATAAAAAACAAATACTTAAAAAACACATGTGGGGACGGTGTCACGGTGGAAAAGTGATGTCACCGGTGTTGCGTCTTAAAACCGGTAACACCGTCTATATAAGACAACAGTACCACACACACACACAGTCACCTCCAGCATGGACAACAGTACCACACACACAGTCACCTCCAGCATGGACAACAGTACCACACACACACACAGTCTCCTCCAGCATGGACAACAGTACCACACACACACACACAGTCACCTCCAGCATGGACAACAGTACCACACACACACACACAGTCACCTCCAGCATGGACAACAGTACCACACACACACACAGTCACCTCCAGCATGGACAACAGTACCACACACACACACAGTCACCTCCAGCATGGACAACAGTACCACACACACACACAGTCACCTCCAGCATGGACAACAGTACCACACAGACGCACACAGTCACCTCCAGCATGGACAACAGTACCACACACACACACAGTCACCTCCAGTATGGACAACAGTACCACACACACACACAGTCACCTCCAGCATGGACAACAGTACCACACACACACACACACAGTCACCTCCAGCATGGACAACAGTACCACACACACACACACAGTCACCTCCAGCATGGACAACAGTACCACACACACACACAGTCACCTCCAGCATGGACAACAGTACCACACACACACACAGTCACCTCCAGCATGGACAACAGTACCACACACACGCACACAGTCACCTCCAGCATGGACAACAGTACCACACACACACACACACAGTCACCGCCAGCATGGACAACAGTACCACACACACACACAGTCACCTCCAGCATGGACAACAGTACCACACACACGCACACAGTCACCTCCAGCATGGACAACAGTACCACACACACACACAGTCACCTCCAGTATGGACAACAGTACCACACACACAGTCACCTCCAGCATGGACAACAGTACCACACACACAGTCACCTCCAGCATGGACAACAGTACCACACACACACGCACACAGTCACCTCCAGCATGGACAACAGTACCACACACACACACAGTCACCTCCAGCATGGACAACAGTACCACACACACGCACACAGTCACCTCCAGCATGGACAACAGTACCACACACACACACAGTCACCTCCAGTATGGACAACAGTACCACACACACAGTCACCTCCAGCATGGACAACAGTACCACACACACAGTCACCTCCAGCATGGACAACAGTACCACACACACACACACACACACACTACCATACAGACTCTATATTCTCTCTTTGTTTTTATTTTATTAATATTTATTTTATATTTCTACATTTTTAATCAAACATTTTAATTTAATCAAACCCTGAAGTTCCAAATAAAGTCAATATTTTAATAATTGATTGAGTTGGTACTATATCTATATTTAGGTTATCATGATATCAGATGTTTGTCATTTGCATAGCTCATATTGTGAAGTCTGATTATAAACGTGTGTGTGTGTGTGTGTGTGTGTGTGTTCAGCACCGGCGAGTGTTAACCATGAGGAGGAGCTGACGAGCAGTAAACCCGCCGCTGTCCCGGATGAGCTCATCACTGCCGAAACGCCAGAGAAGAAGAGCGAGGAGAAGATCAACTCCACCGAGGAGGAGAGCAAAACCACCACCGAAGAACCAGAGCAGACCAGCCCCGTCACTAAGGTAACCGCCAGACCGTAAACAATAACACTCGCTGGTTTAATGCGCAACATCAGCTCCATACAGATGAGTACATATCAAAACAGCAAATATTTAGCGTGCATTAGTGCTGGGTGATGCATTAAAGGTTATCGGTAGCCCAGTGGTTTTTATTGTTTAAAATGAAAACAAAAGCAAACATACCAAGATATAGATATCGAAAACTATAAGAATCTTATACAGTATCGAGATGTCATTATTTTATGTGTATAACAGAGCCCTTTTACGGTATTAAACATTTATACGTTCAGAATGAGAGATATTTGATTCGCTTTTATTGAACATCTCATGTCCTGTGTTGATTTTACGAATGCCATTACAATCTTACAATCAATATTTTGAGACTTTTTTCATATTCTAAATAAAACTAAAGGATTTAGAAATTGAACGTTCTCTTTACCCCAACACAATTCTATAGGGCACTATAGGGCAGGGGTTTTCAAACTGTGGGGCACCAGCTCCTATTAAGGGGGCGCGAGACATTAAAGGGCACCTATGGTGAAAAATCTACTGTTCAAGCTGTTTGGACAGACATGTGTGTAGGTATAGTGTATAGAGCGTCATATTGGGCTGATATAAACACACCCAGTCCTTTATTTTCAATTAAACAACACAAACGGTGGACCGATTGGAGCAGTTTTCAGATCGACCGCAACTTGATGTAGGAGTGCGGTCCCCCCGCCCACCAATATTGATTGACAGCTCCACGTATTAACATGTCCCGGTAGTCACGTGTATAATCATATCAACAAGACCAGATGTGCGCAAAACAACCGGGAATAAAAGGGGTGTTCAGTTTGCTAGAGTCATCAATCATCATCAAACGTGATCAAGAGTGAGTTTCACAAGTTTAGCATGTTTTAAATCAGAGCATGTGTGTAATGAAGTACAGCGATTCACTTCAGCTTTACTTCATCAGCACAGCCGCTGATAACAATGATAAAGGAAGACGCTTCAGTCCCAGTTTGTGGACGTTAAATCAGGTTTATTTTGTACATTAACATAACAGATATCCATACAGCAGTGGAGATTAACCTGTAGCCTGTCACATAAGCGTGCAAAAATAGTGCAAAGCTAATTTCGCTCTGTCTGTTTCTGTGTGTGTGTGTGCGCGTGAACTTCGTAACGACATTGTGTGTGACTCAGCTGAGGTAGGAGATTAAGGCACGCAGAAAGGCACGTAGAAACGGTGGGCGGGGAGGACTAGCCTTAAAGGAGCAGTACGACAAAACCGCCTCCTGGTGCAAAAATGTATAAAATAGAATCTTGTAAAAGGTATAATGCATAATCTGATGGGTGTTTTGAGCTGAAACTTTACAGACACATTCTGGAGACGCAAAACACTCATATTAAATCTGAAAAAGGGGCTAACCTAGATGCCCTTTAAGGCGTACAGTTGAGTAAATTATGATGACGATTTTTATGCCTTCACTAGAAAACTTTTCAGCCCGTGACTCTCAAAATAACAATCCCAGTAACCCACCACCCCCAATATCCTCTGAGGTGGTTATACATATAGAAACCTTGCATGGCACGGTCATGTGTGTCCTAAAAGTTTGAAAACCCCTGCTATAGGGAACAGGGCTAGGGCTATTCTTCTCACCGTGTATTGTAGACATCTTTTCTAAAACACTCAGTATGGTGCAGGTGGTGCTGTAGGCTAGCTTTAACAGCAGATGGCGCTCTAAACACACTCGACTCTAAGCGAACCCACTCCTGATTTACTGCAGACATCACACCCCTACTGCTGATGACTCCATTAATCCAACTAACCAGTGTTATTTCTGTTCTTCCTCTTCTGTCCATCACTCATTCACACACACACACACACACACACACACACACGCACAAACTCATACACACACGCATGTACTCTTACATTCTCTCACACACACACTAAACCCCTCACTCACACACACACACTCTCTCTCTCACACACACACACACAAATGCACATACGCACTAAATCACACACATACACACACTCACACAAACACTCACACACTTGCACGAACACACACACACACACTCACTTTCTCACGCATACACTAAATCCATCCTTTGCACACACACACACAAACTCACACATGCTCACACACACACACACACACACTCACTTTCTCATGCAAACACTAAACCCTCACTTGCGCACACACACAAACTCACACATGCTCGCACACACATTTACTCACACACACTAAATCACTCACTCGCTCGCGCGCACACACACAAACTCACACATGCTCACACACACACACACACACACACACCTCATACATAAAAACTAAATCACACACACACACTAAATCACTCATACACACACACACACATGCACAAACACACACTCACTCACTCAAACACCGACTCAAACACACACACTCACTCACTCTCTCACGCTCTAAATCACTTGTGCACACACAAATGCACATACACACCTCATACATACACACTAAAACACACACTAACCTAATCTCACACATGCGCACACACACGCGCACACCCACACACACACACTCACTCCCTCTCTCGCTATCACACACACACACACACTCATTCTCTTACCCTCACTCACACACACACACACACACACGCATGCTGACGTACACATACTCTTTCTCTCACTCACACACACATATCTTCATCCCCGTGTCGTGTGTGTGTCCTCTTCATCAGTGTGTGTACTCGTCAGATGCTCTAGTGTCGGATCTGTCTCTGCCGTCGTCTCCCGTGTCCTCCACTAGAGTGCGCTGCAGGCGGCGTGCGTGTGTGCGTCAGCGCGCCGCCTCCGTCAGTCCGGCTAAGAGCGGCGCGGGCGAGCGGCGGCGGCGGGCACAGGAGGAGCGGCGGGCAGCGCTGCTGGAGGAGCGGGCGCTGCTGCTGTCGGCACGGAAACAGAGGCTGAGTCGCCGGCGCGGGACGCTCTTCTCCTTCTCGCTGCATCTTCCAGATGTCTCCGCGTTACTGGACGATGACGGATACCTCAGTTTCCCGGATCTGACGGAGCTGCGCTTCCTGCCGCAGAGTCTGCAGCGCTGCGTGCCCGTGCGCTCGCCCTCGCTCATCCCCTGCTTCCTGTTCATCTTCTTCTTCCTGCTGTCCACTTCCTTCTCGGTGCCGTACGCACTCACGCTCTCCTTCCCGCTGGCGCTGTGTCTGTGCTATCTGGAGCCGCGCGCCGCTAAACTGAGCTCCGAGCTGACGCAGAGCTTACAGGACACATCTGAGGATGAGGAGGTGTGTGTGTGTGTGTGTGTGTGTGTGTGTGTTTGTGTGTGTGTGTGTGTGTGTGTGTGATAGTGCTGCACGATTAATCGCGATATCAGCCTGTGTGGTTATATGACGAGAAAATGTTGCCGTTCATTCGTTTTCCTTCAGCTTAGTCCCTTTACTTATCTGGGTTCGCCACAGCGGAATGAACCGACAACTATTCCAGCATATGTTTTACACAGCGGATGCCCTTCCGGCTGCAACCCAGTACTAGGAAACACCCATATACACTCATTCACACACACACACTCATACACTACATGCAAACTCCACACAGAAACACCAACTGACCCAGCTGGGACTCGAACCAGCGACTCAGTGCCACAGTGCTACCCACTGCACCACCGCGCCGCCCGATGTTACAATTATGTTAAATAAATAATAGCACATTTCTGAAAACAGGTTTCAGATGCAAGAGGTGACGCAGTGGCGCAGTAGGTAGTGCTGTCGCCACACAGCAAGAAGGTCTTTGGTTTGAGTCCCAGCTGGGTCAGTTGGTGTTTCTGTGTGGAGTTTGCATGTTCTCCTCGTTGCGTGGGTTTCCTCCGGGTGCTCCGGTTTCCCCCACAATCCAAACACATGTGCTATAGGGGAACTGATCAACTAAACTGGCCGTAGTGTATGAGTGTGAATGAGTGTGTGTGGATGTTTCCCAGAGATGGGTTGCAGCTGGAAGGGCATCCACTGCGTGAAACATATGGTGGATAAGTTGGCGGTTCATTCCGCTGTGGCGCCCCCTGATTAATAAAGGGACTAACTGAAAAGCAAAATGAATGAATGAAAGAGTTCAGATGCAAACGCTAAACGCCGCTTCCACCAAAAATGAGCTAATGACACTGAGGGAATGCTTTATGCTCGTAGTACACCATCAACCAATAGTTTTGCTTCAAATCCTCTAAATCGCAGCGTCAGCGCATTCAGAAATAACAGTTTGTTGGCAAAAGCTGCTAAACGCCACTTGCCTTTGACAGCAAAAGCTGCTATATACCGAGAACCAATCGGAAGGTGCGAATCGAATCACACACTGTAAAAAATAAATCTGTAATATTTACGGTAAAAGCCAGCAGCTGTGGTTGCCAGTACTTTACCGTTAAAAATACAGTACAAACCGTAATAGTAATTTCTAATTTTTACAGTAAACTACCGTGTTTTATTCATTTACAGATGTAATGTGTCTGTATTTTAAATTACATCTACACATCTTTAGTTACACAGTTAGACATGTTAACACAGCCATATGCAGGTGGTTATGAGGAAGCTACATAATGAACCAATCCTCATCACAAACAACCTTTCCCACAAGCAGAAGAGTGTATCAGTGTGTAGAAGGTGCTCAGTGTCATTCACACAGTATAGTAACACACATAAAATGTAACTTTTATTTATTTGACATGGACATCACAATTACACTGGACAACCAAAAGCATTTGTTTAAGTGTTTTAGCAAACTTGCTAATTCTCAACACCTGTCCACAGGAGGCTTGACAATATGGAAATATGATAAATACATATACACAGCATTATAATACTTGACATAAATTACTGGAGCAAAAGCAAAGGCGACATGCTCCAACAAACTAACAGTGTTTGTGCAAACACCTCTGTTTTGTTTTTAACCACTTTTTAAGTACACTACTAAAAATATTCACATTACTTTCTGATTTTAGGCTAACAGGTCAATCATTCCTCAGTTTGGCTTCCTTTACAGAGAAAACAGACGGACTAAAGGAGGTCTTACACTAGACGGTCACCATTAGCAGTTGCCCGTGTGACTCTGTGAGAGGTCTGATGCCTACTGATTAGATCAGAAAGTCCTGAAGTCCTGAAATAAACATTATCAACATTAGATGTAGCATAAATCTCTAATGTACATCACTGATGGGGAAACTACTAAAAAGATCCAGAGTAATGTCAAGAAAAAGCATAAAAAGTGAGGTGCCATGCAGGGAATTCTGGGAAAGTCAATTTACAGTTATTTGCTGTATATGTTAAAGGAAACATACTGTTAACCAGGTTACGGATTTGTACTGTAGGATTTTTACAGTTGTTTACCGTTGAAATCACAGCCATTTTTTACAGTGCATGTGTTCAATGTAGCAGCGCGCTGATCCACCGGCTTTAGGAGGAGACTGGTTTATTCCGCTCTCGTTTGTTTTATTCCGGAGTTTGATGAACTGGATGAGCCTGTCCGACTGTCAGTGAATGGCGAATGAAAACGTCTTTTACCTTAAAACTGATAACGAGTTTATGCACAGCGACGCTACTTTGAGTCTGATTGACTATACATTAAACAGCAAGTCCATTTCACACAAGACAGAGTGAAGATGCTGATCTCTTATCCCACGTTAATGCCATGAGGATAAACAAGAGACCAAGACCTTGAGTATGAATGAATGAATGAATGAATGAATGAATGAATGACAGCTTCTACAAGTGTCTGAGAGATGTCCCCTTTTGCCCAGTAGGCCTACCTTGTGTTTTATTTACTAATGTAAGCTATTTTTGAAAGATAAATATAATGTATAAAACTACATTATTTATATGACTTGATAATACGTCTGATCAGCTTTTTATATTAATGGGCAATGCACAGATGTTGATGATTCACAATGTTTTTATACATTATTTGAATCTACCAAGCTTAGTTACTTAGAATCTACAAAGCTTAGCAATGTTTACAATGCTCTACTTACATTAAATCTAAATCCTACATATCAGAAATGACAACAGAAATGACAGATTTCATTCATTCATTTTCCTTCTGCATTTCCCTGGTTTATCAGGGGTTACCACAGCAGATTTTTCAACTAAAGACTGTCTTGTCCTAATAGGTGGATTTGGCAGAAGTAGATTTATCTGGTTTTGACGCAAAAGAAAATTTAAAACTGTCTAAAGTGACATTTATGAAAAAAAAGGTATTTGATTTACTAGATAATAACCTTATCATTAGCTATACATGAAACTTCTGAACCTTATCAGAGGAGCCTGATAGGAAATTTACAAGAAAAGAGCTCTGATGGATTTAGAGGGTTCTGCATCTGAACTCTTCATATATATATATATATATATATATATATATATATATATATATATATATATATATATATATATATATATATATATATATATATATATATATATATATATATATATTGGTAGGAAAAATAGATTTCAGTTTGAGATGCACCAGTCGACCGGCCACAGACTGGAATCAGCTGATTTTAGTCATCTGGTTCGGTCTGTTAGTAGCGATGCATACAGTTCTCATGGAGACGTGCACGCTCACCATGGACTAAAAGATGTGGATGTAGTATCCATGACATCACTCGTAGGTTTTTCCCAAATCGTGCAGCCCTATTGAGTGAGAGAGTGAATTTGTGTGTATGGGGTGCGTGTGTGTGTTTGAAGGAGGGAGAGAGGAAGTGTATGGTTGCAAATTAGCGTGTGGGGAGGGTGAGTGTGTGTGTGTGTGTGTGTGTTTGTGTTTGTGTGTGTGTGTGTGTGTGTTTGTGTGTGTTTGTGTCTGTGTGTGTGTGTTTGTGTTTGTGTGTATGTGCGCATGCGTGCATGTTCAGACTGCAGTCGGAGCAGTCATTCGTCTCATTCCATCGACTCATTTTCAGCAACATTTATTGTAAAAAGCATAAACTCCTGATTGTTTCCACCTGCTCTTTCCACACATAGGAGATGAATATCGTTCATAAAATCTCCATGTAAGGTCTAGCAGAGTTTATATGCTAAATAGCAGCTAAATGTCATCGTTGTTCCTCATAAGTTCTGACTCTGTAGCACAGCCTGTATGTGGAAAGTGTGTGTGATGCGTTGTGTTTCACTCATCTTCACTGGTTGTGTGTGTTGCACACAGATTGTGTGTGTTGTGTCTGAGCGGCTCTTGGATCATTTCATCTTCTCTTGGATTCATTCGCTCAAATCTTCATCAAGACTCCTGCTGAACATTCATTCAAATCTCCTTTTCTGGATGAAGATGTTTCTGTGTTGGGTTGCATGTTTCATCAGTTCATCACCTCCAGAGTCTCTTCATCCCTCCATCATCTTCATCAAGGATCATCATCATCTTCATCATTACTATCATAATATTCTGGGTTTTCTTTATCGCTGCGATTGCTCTGATTATTCAGACGGACAGCGATCAGACGGATTTGGCCTGTGATGACGACGACACATCGCTGACGGAGGTGTGTGTGTGCGCGCGGCTCTTTATTCTCAATATTTCACACACTCAAGAAAATATTTTTGCTGCTTTTTCTAACTACTTATTTAAAATGAGCTGAAATATTTATTATTTGTAGGACGGCTTTTATGTTCAATCAACTTCAAATTGTAAAAATAAATCCGGTTTACTTCATTGATTTGCGTTGGGATGGCATGAAGTGATTATGTTGAAGCCAGCACTTATTACCGTGCAGAAAAAGTGATTTTAAATGTATTTTTCACATTTTCTCTTTTACACAAACTCATTATAGTCTGACTTTGAGGACGACGCTCACACGAGGTCACAGGTACAGTGTTTGCAAACTACAAAATACAGCTGAAATCTGATATATGAACATGTGTATATATTCATCTACGAATTATAAATAAAATATTTGAGTGGTCAGACTTTATTTTAACGCACAATTCACGCTATTAACAGCATTAAATAAGACTTTAAGCTTTATAAACTACTAATTAGCTGTTTATTAATTGTTAGTAAAATAGTAGTAGTTAGGTTTAGGTGTTGATTAGGGATGTGGAATAAGATCATACTTTATAAGTGCTAATAAAAGTTCATATTTTAATAGCTGTCAGATAGTAAGCCCAGAAGTTAAAGAGCCCCTATTATGCTTTATAAAAGTTCATATTTTAGTTTTGGGGTCTCCAACAACAGGCTAATCTGTTTGCAAGGTCAAAAACCCATTCGTTGTCTTATAATATGCATTTATTTTTACCTGATTGTCCCAAGGACGCCCATATGATTCATTCAGCGATACTTTTGTTCTAAACCCCTCCTTAGGGTGATGCTAATTGGCGCTGATGGTCCAATGACCCAGTCTGTTGTGATTGGTTGACTGCATTCAGCAGAGACAGAGAGAAACGCCCACCATGGCTTCTCAACATTGTTGAAGTAGCTGGAGCACAGAGTATATGTGTGAGCCCAATCCAGGAGTGCATCACAGCAATACAGTTAAACACCACACTGTAAAAAAATCCATAATTTTCCGTATATTTCCGACAGCTGTGGTGTCGAAAAAAAAAACGTAAAATAACGTCAGTTAAATTGCAGAAATTTACTGTAAAATTACAGACATTAAATTACAGAAATTTACTGTAAAATAACAGACATTAAATTATGGAAATTTACTGTAAAATAACAGATATTAAATTACAGAAATTTACTGTAAAATAACAGACATTAAATTATGGAAATTTACTGTAAAATAACAGACATTAAATTACGGAAATTTACTGTAAAATAACAGACATTAAATTACAGAAATTTACTGTAAAATAATGGACATTAAATTATGGAAATTTACTGTAAAATAACAGATATTAAATTACAGAAATTTACTGTAAAATAACAGACATTAAATTATGGAAATTTACTGTAAAATAACGGACATTAAATTACAGAAATTTACTGTAAAGTAACAGACATTATATTACAGAAATTTACTGTAAAATAATGGACATTAAATTACGGAAATTTACTGTAAAATAACTGACATTAAATTACAGAAATTTACTGTAAAATAATGGACATTAAATTATGGAAATTTACTGTAAAATAACAGACATTAAATTACAGAAATTTACTGTAAAATAACAGACATTATATTACAAAAATTTACTGTAAAATAACAGACATTAAATTATGGAAATTTACTGTAAAATAACAGATATTAAATTACAGAAATTTACTGTAAAATAACAGACATTATATTACAAAAATTTACTGTAAAATAACAGACATTAAATTATGGAAATTTACTGTAAAATAACAGATATTAAATTACAGAAATTTACTGTAAAATAACAGACATTAAATTATGGAAATTTACTGTAAAATAATGGACATTAAATTACAGAAATTTACTGTAAAATAACTGACATTAAATTACAGAAATTTACTGTAAAATAACGGACATTAAATTACAGAAATTTACTGTAAAATAACAGATATTAAATTACAGAAATTTACTGTAAAATAATGGACATTAAATTACGGAAATTTACTGTAAAATAAAAGACATTAAATTACAGAAATTTTCTGTAAAATAACAGACATTAAATTACAGAAATTTACTGTAAAATAACAGACATTAAATTACAGAAATTTACTGTAAAATAACAGACATTAAATTACAGAAATTTACTGTAAAATAACAGACGTTAAATTATGGAAATTTACTGTAAAAGCGTACATTAAATCACAGAAATTTACTGTAAAATAACAGACATTAAATTACAGAAATTTACTGTAAAATAACAGACATTAAATTACAGAAATTTACTGTAAAATAACAGACGTTAAATTATGGAAATTTACTGTAAAAGCGTACATTAAATCACAGAAATTTACTGTAAAATAACAGACATTAAATTACAGAAATTTACTGTAAAATAACAGACATTAAATTACAGAAATTTTCTGTAAAATAACAGACGTTAAATTATGGAAATTTACTGTAAACGCGTACATTAAATCACAGAAATTTACTGTAAAATAACGGACATTAAATCACAGAAATTTACTGTAAAATAATGAACATTAAATTACAGAAATTTACTGTAAAATAACAGACATTAAATTACAGAAATTTACTGTAAAATAACAGACATTAAATTACAGAAATTTACTGTAAAATAACAGACGTTAAATTATGGAAATTTACTGTAAACGCGTACATTAAATCACAGAAATTTACTGTAAAATAACGGACATTAAATCACAGAAATTTACTGTAAAATAACGGACATTAAATCACGGAAATTTACTGTAAAATAACGGACATTAAATCACAGAAATTTACTGTAAAATAATGAACATTAAATCACGGAAATTTACTGTAAAATAATGGACATTAAATTACAGAAATTTACTGTAAAATAACAGACATTAAATTACAGAAATTTACTGTAAAATAATGAACATTAAATTACAGAAATTTACTGTAAAATAACGGACATTAAATTACAGAAATTAACTGTAAAATAATGAACATTAAATTACAGAAATTTACTGTAAAATAATGAACATTAAATCACAGAAATTTACTGTAAAATAATGAACATTAAATCACGGAAATTTACTGTAAAATAATGAACATTAAATCACGGAAATTTACTGTAAAATAATGGACATTAAATTACAGAAATTTACTGTAAAATAACAGACATTAAATTACAGAAATTTACTGTAAAATAATGGACATTAAATCACAGAAATTTACTGTAAAATAACGGACATTAAATCACAGAAATTTACTGTAAAATAACGGACATTAAATCACGGAAATTTACTGTAAAATAACGGACATTAAATCACAGAAATTTACTGTAAAATAATGAACATTAAATCACGGAAATTTACTGTAAAATAATGGACATTAAATTACGGAAATTTACTGTAAAATAACTGACATTAAATTACAGAAATTTACTGTAAAATAATGGACATTAAATTACGGAAATTTACTGTAAAATAAAAGACATTAAATTACAGAAATTTACTGTAAAATAACAGACATTAAATTACAGAAATTTACTGTAAAATAACAGACATTAAATTACAGAAATTTACTGTAAAATAACAGACATTAAATTACAGAAATTTACTGTAAAATAACAGACGTTAAATTATGGAAATTTACTGTAAAAGCGTACATTAAATCACAGAAATTTACTGTAAAATAACAGACATTAAATTACAGAAATTTACTGTAAAATAACAGACATTAAATTACAGAAATTTACTGTAAAATAACAGACGTTAAATTATGGAAATTTACTGTAAACGCGTACATTAAATCACAGAAATTTACTGTAAAATAACGGACATTAAATCACAGAAATTTACTGTAAAATAATGAACATTAAATTACAGAAATTTACTGTAAAATAACAGACATTAAATTACAGAAATTTACTGTAAAATAACAGACATTAAATTACAGAAATTTACTGTAAAATAACAGACGTTAAATTATGGAAATGTACTGTAAACGCGTACATTAAATCACAGAAATTTACTGTAAAATAACGGACATTAAATCACAGAAATTTACTGTAAAATAACGGACATTAAATCACGGAAATTTACTGTAAAATAACGGACATTAAATCACAGAAATTTACTGTAAAATAATGAACATTAAATCACGGAAATTTACTGTAAAATAATGGACATTAAATTACAGAAATTTACTGTAAAATAACAGACATTAAATTACAGAAATTTACTGTAAAATAATGAACATTAAATTACAGAAATTTACTGTAAAATAACGGACATTAAATTACAGAAATTTACTGTAAAATAATGAACATTAAATTACAGAAATTTACTGTAAAATAATGAACATTAAATCACAGAAATTTACTGTAAAATAATGAACATTAAATCACGGAAATTTACTGTAAAATAATGGACATTAAATTACAGAAATTTACTGTAAAATAACAGACATTAAATTACAGAAATTTACTGTAAAATAACGGACATTAAATCACAGAAATTTACTGTAAAATAACGGACATTAAATCACGGAAATTTACTGTAAAATAACGGACATTAAATCACAGAAATTTACTGTAAAATAATGAACATTAAATCACGGAAATTTACTGTAAAATAACGGACATTAAATCACGGAAATTTACTGTAAAATAACGGACATTAAATCACAGAAATTTACTGTAAAATAACGGACATTAAATCACAGAAATTTACTGTAAAATAACGGACATTAAATCACGGAAATTTACTGTAAAATAACGGACATTAAATCACAGAAATTTACTGTAAAATAATGAACATTAAATCACGGAAATTTACTGTAAAATAACGGACATTAAATCACAGAAATTTACTGTAAAATAATGGACATTAAATCACGGAAATTTACTGTAAAATAATGAACATTAAATTACAGAAATTTACTGTAAAATAATGAACATTAAATTACAGAAATTTACTGTAAAATAACGGACATTAAATTACAGAAATTTACTGTAAAATAACGGACATTCAATTACAGAAATTTACTGTAAAATAACGGACATTAAATTACAGAAATTTACTGTAAAAACGTACATTAAATCACAGAAATTTAATGTAAAATAATGGACATTAAATCACGGTAATTTACTGTAATTTACTGTTATTTTATAGGGTTGTACCTCGTTGCAGGGTAGATTATTGCATTAATCATAAGAACCTTCACTCATTAATGTTCACACATCTTCAGTCATGATCAGTCCCACACACACCCGCACATCTGCTGGTGTTTGAAGGGAAAGGCGCATTCACGTTTTACCAGATCTGGCACTTCATATTTAGTATTGTTTTGTTTTAACGTCAATACAAACAGACAAAAGGTACGGACGAACAACGAATCATTTAAACGACTCTGGGTTTTAAAAAAGCAATATTTTTGAACATGGTGCACTTTTTGGTGCAGATTTCACCCTCAGCTGGATGTTTTCATTCATTAAGAGCTGTGCTGCACACTGCATTAAGATCATTCTCAAAAAGCCATAATTGGGGCTCTTTAACTGTTGCAGAGTTTGTGCTTTTTAAACACTAATAAACAGACAATATCGTAATAATATGCAGGTAATACACCAGTAGTTAATAGTGATAATTGGTGCTTGAACTAAAGTGTTACCCATATATTGTTATCTCTGTGAGATGTAAACATGTGCCTATATAGCCATATATCAGATTTCAGTATGGTTGAGGAGGTTTGATGCTGTTGTGTTGGTTTTCATCATTCGTCATGTGAGCAGAAAACCTCCTGTGTTTGGTCTGAACAGAAATTCATCTTTGCTTGAGTTTTCATTGTTTTGTTTTATTATCCCCCTCAGTTTCCCAGCAGTGTCTGAGAGGAGCTTCTGGGAAGATTTTCATGTTTTTTTATTCTTGTGTTTTTCTAGTATAGTTTCATAAAGCGGATTAAAGGAGAGAATGTGTTTGTCAAGCACAGTAATCTCATGTTGGAGGTTTGTGAAGCATGAGCTGACCTGTGTGTGTGTGTTTGGGTTTAACACTCATATGATCTGAATTCACATGACAGCATACAGTATGAGCTGATTTTACTATGATATACTTGAACTACAGGAGGATAACAGCACTTTAGTGGTTTATATTTTAGTTTTAGACTGAGTTTTTCATGACTTTGCATGAATTTAAACATTCAGAAACTTTATTAATATTTAACAAGTAGGTAAATTTCAAGAAATCACTAATGCATCCGGCTGCTTTGAGCAATAAAAATACAGAGAAGCTTGTTTTTGCTGCAGAATTAAAAAATTAAAATGTAATTCTGAGGGGAAAAGTCAAAAAGGATAATCTGTTGTTTATAATTGTGAGATATTAATTGACAACTGTGAAACAAATGACAAGTAGAAATTGCATTGATGAATAAAAAAAAAACTATGTGAGATGTAACCTTAACATTCAGCAGAAAAAGTCAAAACAGCAAAATATAAGTTTGAGAATTGCAAGAATAAAAGGTTTTTTAAAGGGGTGGTCCACTATGATATCATATGTTAAATTTTAGTAGATGTGTAATGTAGCTGTGTGAATATTAACAGCACCTCTGAATGTAAAAAGTTCAATGCAAAGGGAGACCTTGGTTTTTAGCTTAGCTTAGCAAAGCCTACAATGAACGAATTTTGGGGACTACCAAAAAATACTTTTGGGCCTTGTGAGATCACAAAAGTACTTTCACCGCGCGCACACCCTGCGCAGCTAAGGGGCGTGGCCAGAGGCGCTGTAATGTTACAGCAGAGAGAAAAAATGCGTCCTGCTATTTCCACAGAGCTTCTTCTGGTTCTGTATTTGGGCTTTCAAAGGACACAGCACAAAGACAGAAGTGCTTACAGTTCAATATTAATTATGTTCCAGAGAATTATAAAATACATAGCTAGCGTGATCTGACAAAACAGCTTCTAGAATCTCTCCCAGCTCAGTGCTGGATTCGGTTAAAATCTCCTTAAAGATGGAGCAACTCAAGCAGACGCTGTGAACTCTGAGCCACGACCTGTAAGTGTTTTTATTTGTTAAAATTGATTATGACGTGTACAGTGTCTAGAGTTAACGGTATGCTGTAGCAAAGATGTAAACAACGGGAAATGCTGTTCGCCACCGCTAACGATTTAGCTACAAATCCATATTTATCAGTCAAACTGCTATAAACGCACAAACACACACTTCACCGGCGCGTGCAGCCTCTCTATGTGTGTGCGCGACTTTGCATTGTTCCTCTATGTAGGCAGCTTTTCCATGCGTTTTACATCTCAGATAATGAAGTTGCAAAAGATATGTGAACGATTCATATTACTTACACAGGCATATTCCGGATATGTGTGAAAGACTTTGTGTAACGTGTTGAGTTAAAAAAAATACAGGAGAGCTCCCCTAGCTCGTGTGTATCAGCAAAAAAAAATCAATCAAGGCTCACAAAGGTCACATCCCACAACTGGTGCTTTATTCTTCTGTCAGCAGCGTCACTACAGAAAATAACTTAATCCGAGCATCAGAGAAAAAGAAAAACAAACATCGCTCCAGCGCACATGCGCTTCTCGCATTACAGATAGTTCATAGTATACACACACACACACATAAACACACGCACACTCTCTTAAAGGAGCCGCACCCCATTTTCACTCGTTGCAGACACTTGTCAGATGTTATTTCAGAGAGCGGGCATGAGGTTGACTAACTATTTACACAAAACTCGCGTGCTTGTTCGGGCATGACGTGGAGACGATCCGCGAATCGCAGCACATTGTGACACAAGACCAATTAGAGTCACTTGAGGGCGGGCCTTTCAGAGGAACTAGGAAATATATCAGTCGTTTTCATGTTAGCTGAGTAGCTGGGTATAATCAAAGTGAGATTTATGAAAAAATAAGGTGATTTCCTTCAAGTGAAACATGAGCACACATTGCTTTGCGTCTTATTAGCACAACCAAGCTTTAAAATTATATTCTGGACCACCCCTTTAAAAAGACAGATAGTAAATCCTTTTTGGTAAGAGAAACTCACAGTTGTGAAGAAAAAAGTCATAATTTGGTAACACTACAATATGGTTGTATAAGTTAATGTTAGTTGATGCATTTGCTAACATGAACAAACAATAAATTATATATTTATTATAGTATTTCTTCATGTAATGCCGAGTTCAGACTGCAGAATGTTCAGAGTAGTCGTGTCACAGATGTTTTCACACTGCGTGACTATCTGGGCTAGCGTTTTGTCGCTGCTTTGTTTACACTGCAAGATGCATCAGCGACAGGTGCTTTCACATTGCATGAATTTACAATAGGAAGAATCGCCGACAACTTCGTCCAAACTACGTCTCGCAGCCAAAAACACATAGTAAATCTTTTGTTATTAACTACATAACGAGAAAGAAGCCTTTAATGGGGTAGAAAATGTATGTATTTGCTCACCTGGGCTTTTTTAGCTTTCTGTATGAAACGTCAAACAGACACGGGTGCTCCTGTCAAACCTCCACTAGTTTTCCTCCATTCCTTGAGTCCAAATAAACCGAAAATGAGCGCTTTTAAGTTTTCCCTCAACCTCCCGCTGGCCTGCAGGTACACACATAAAGTGAATGCTGCTCTCTTATTAGCTGTAGGTGATCGCCGATGTTATTCGCCGACTGGCAGGGTTACATTAGTAATTACATTAGGTAGTGAAACCTTATTGTAAAGTGTGTCCCATCATTTTTATATACAACATATTGTGTGAGTCAGTGTAATAAAAAGAAATTACAAGATGTAGACTGAGATTTCATAGGAAATAAGATATGCAAAAAAAAAAGTCTCAGTTGTGATTTAAAGTCTGAATTATGTTTTTTCTTTGGGTAAATAAAAACTAGGTTGCAAAATGTAAACATTGCGATTCTGCGAAAGAAGTTGAATGAAAAGATGTAATCTTGAACGTTAAAAAAAATCTGCATTGAAAAAAGAAATAGTTGAAATTACATAGCAAAAACCCCTGCATTGATTAACGTCAGCTCGTAATGATGAGAGAAAACTCACAGTTGTGTAGAAAAAGTCATGATCGTCATCTGAAAAGGGTCATTTATACTTTTAATACCCAAAAAAAGTCTGAATTACAAGAGAAAAATGAGCAATTCTGAGAAAACTGACGATTGTGATAAAGTTTCAAGTTTATACTTGTGATTCTAAGGAGGAAAGTCAGAATTATGTGATATTAATGTTCATTTGTGTGAGGATGAAACTTATAATAGTGATCTGCACTGTTAAATGTAATGGCAGAAAATATTCAATTATAAAAGAGTTCATAATTTTGAGGAGGAGTAAGAGTTATGAGATATAAACTCACAATTCTGATTTTAAAAAAGTCTATTTTTACCTTTAATTAAAACAGTTGTGACATGCACAGCCAAGTCTCAGAAGAAAAGTTGCACAATTATAAGCTAAAAACTATTTTAATTTTAAAAAATCGAATTTTTATCTTGTTTTTATTTCTGATCACTCATTTTATATTTATAATTTTGTAAATAAGAGTAAGAGTTATGTGAAATAAACTCACAATTATGAGGGATAAAACTTACTTGTGTGCTAAAAAAATAGCAGTAATTGTTTTATTTATTTTAGTTGAAAAAGTTATGACATGCAAATGCAAGTTTTAGAGAGACAAAATCTGAATTAAAACCTAAAAACTTCAAGAACAAAGCATAAACAAAAATTGTTAGTAAAAAGTTGATCATTGATTAATTTCTGTGGCGAAAACGAGCTTCAATCTGAAGTGAGTGATCTTTAAGTCTTTGTGAAGCTCCGCCCACTGATGCGTCTGTGTGTGCTGTGATTGGTGGGTCAGGAGAAGGACACGCCCACAGCGCTGGTGCAGCATCATCAGAGCGTCAGTGAGCTGAAGAGGTCGTTTCTGCAGATCAGTAATGAAGCGTGTGCTGTGAGCGAGTGGGACAGAAGACTGAACACGTCCACAGTACACTGTTCACCGCTCTGTAAAACACACGTAAGATGTGTGGGTGTGCTCTAATGTTCACTAAACAGCATCTGTCTGTGCAAATCTGAGCTCCACACAGACTAACCCACAGTTAAAGGGATAGTTCACCCAAAAAATAACATTTACAGGTAATGACGCGGTGTGTAGGATTGGCCTAGTGGTTGAATTAGGGATTGTAGTCCAAATTCAAAATACAAGAGGGTTTTATTTTTCCACTTGGTTGCCAGATTGACGACGCAAACAGAAGAGAGCATGTCTGATTATCAAAACTTGCTTCTGTCCTCCAGGTAATGCTGCAGTATGTAGGATTTTTAAAAATAATTGAGATGGAAAAGGTACAACCATATAACTTATGAAATATAACGACCAGATATAAAGTTGAAATATTCAGAATTGCATGAAGAACATGTGGAATTGTGTTACAAAAATAAACGCAAACGCAAAGGGTGATGTTCACTCCTAAGTGGGTGACAGGATTGACACCTTGTGGTTCAATTAGGTATTGCAGTCCAAATTCTAAATACTGGAGAGGGGTTTTTTCTCACTTGGTTGCCAGATTGATGACACAAACAGTGTCTGACTGTCAAAACTTGCTTCTGTCCTCCAGAGATGGCATTTTCAGCCGCATCCACAAACTAACCCAAAGGTAGTTCACCAAAAAAAGAACCTTTACAGGTAATGCTGGAGTATGTAGGATTTTTAAAAACAAACAAGATGGAAAAAGTCTGACATATTCAAACATAATGAGCTATTATAAAGTAGAAAATTTCAGAATTGCATGCATAAATTGTGGAACTATGTTGCAAAAAGGAAACATAAAGGCAGATGTTCAGTCCTAATTGGGTGACAAGCTGAACAAAGTCATTTACAGTTTATAGTGCAGTATGTAGGGTTGACCCCTATGGCTCGTTTCCACTGAGTGGTACGGTACAGTTCGGTACGCTTTTATGGGCGTTTCCACTGTCAGAAGGCTTACAGAACTGAACCGTACTGTACAACTTTTTCGGCACCCTTTGCAAAGGGTACCAAGGGTACCAAAAGGCGGAGCTAGACGCGCAGCTGAACGCTATTGGTTTACAGAGATATGTCATTCGCTCACACACCAAGCCAAAATGAAAATAAAGGAACCGCCATGTTTTAAACACACAGCGAGAGATTACATCGTAATATTATATACATATAATGAGGAGCCATGGTCGACCCGAGCTCAAACAAAGCTGGTCGTCATCGTCTTGATGAACAGCCACAAAGCCAAGAAGAACTAAATCTGCCGTGTCCTGTTGTTGTTTTACCAGCCCGTCTAAAAGTGCGAGCGGTTTCACTTTGACCAGAGAGCTCACGATTGCGTCTATATTTAAAATAAGGAACTTTTTGAGCTCATATTAATTACCCTGCTCGTGATCATTAGTTATGTTTCCATCCACCTATTTTTATGCACATTTTAGAAACCGGTTGATGGAAACGCCATGATGCGCATACATTTTGAAAATGCGCATAACAAACGTATGCGCATAACTGAATAGGATAAACTGTTTATTCGATAAGAAAAGATGCGCATAAACTACGATGGGAACACTTTTACCGCACAAATTCCAGCATGCGCATTAAAAAAGGTCATGTGATTTTGTTATAAGAGATCATGTAATGATGAAAATGTGTGTAAATAGACAAACCAGCAGGCTGAGCACACTGTAAACCATCTGAACTGTTGTTTTGGTCATTCTAAAACACCTTACCGTTTAAGTATTAGTGTTATTATATTATTAATGACCTCCAGAATCAAGAGCTTCTGCTCCGTGTCTGACACCTTCAAACGCCACCGCGCGTTCACTGCGTGTCAGGATTGCCTTCTGAGGTGCAAGTCATTTATTAGATGAAGGAAAGATTGACGCAGCCTCTCCTACCACAGTAAATTCAGTTTTTAATGTTGATATTTGGCGCCAGTTAATCAGGAAGTGGCGATTTTGTTCGCTTTGACTAGTTGGATGGAAACGCTGCTTTATTCGCACGTCTTTAATGCGATAATCCAGTTTTGCGCATAAAGTTTATTTGCATTTTTGATGGAAACATAGCTATTGAAGCGCTTTGATATCCAATCCTGTCAGACAGGAACAAACGCGAGAGTGAAGTGTGAAAAAACAAAGAAAAAGCCAGAAAAAACTGCAGCAAATGATGCGTTTGCAACCTAAAACATGAACATTCTGCCATGTTTACCTATTATCATCACCTGCTGGACTATAATGAACTCAGATTGACTAAATTACTCTCTAACAGAGGCTACATGTGCTGCTGAAGATTACAGACACAGATGAGAGGTTTGCTCTGACTGTGGGCTATATTTTGTGTTGTTTTTTAACCTAAATAAGGTCTAAATGTCTGCTGTGTGTCGTTTATCTATAATTGATAACATATCGGAGACTGTAAGGGTCTGTGTGTGTTCATATATGTTCATTTATTTAATATAATTACAGACGTTACTGTAGGCTACTTCACACTGTCATTGATCTGCAGTTATAATCAACTCATGTCCATAGAAAAGTTCGGAATAAACATTTCTACAGAAGTGTTTATGTGTGTAAAGCATCTGTGTTATGAGAAGAGCTTCTCATATGATGTGTGAATGACCTGTACAGCTTTACTGTAGACATTTCCTGGAGCGAAAATGACTTTGTCTGAAACTTTGTTGTACACCATACCCACCAAAAGAGTACCATTGGTACCCTTTAAGTAGTGGAAACGAAATCCTGATAGAGATGACCCATACCATACTGTACCACTCAGTGGAAACGAGCCACTAGTGGTTGAACTAGGTATTGCAGTCCAAATTTAAAATACAGGAGAGGGTTTTTTCACCTGGTTGCCAGAAAGAGAATGTGTTTCTGTCCTCCAGAGGAGGCATTTTCAGACTCTTCCACAAACTAATTCAGGATTGTTAGGCTAGATAGGGTGTCGGAGGATGTTAGGTTATTTATTTTGGTTGACATGTATGTGAAATTACATCTGTACAACTAATACAACTCACAATAATAGGAAGATGTTTGTTTCCCACTCATGCTGTAGTAACTGAATCTTAAATAAAGAGAAACTCACAATAAAGTGGGATCTTACATTCAGAAACGCTGTGATAGAAACTCGTTCATGATCCTCCACTGGTGGTTGGAGATGCCCGGATTAGACCCTACTCCATATTCAGTAGGAAATACATCATCTTACTGAAATAAAAGACTCAGCAACTTTCATTTCACGCATATTTTAATGTGTGGAACAAAAACTGTCCAAAAAGGAGACAAACAGCAAAGCTGGAGGGGATTGGTCTGGTGTGGTACTGATCATTCTGATGCTGCTTTTGGACAGATGAAAAAGTCAGAGTTATTCTGCGTAAATAACGGCGGATTTGTTTAGTTTTTTTTAATTATTCCAATAATAAGGCTTTTTATTTACAGTGTTTGAAGAATAAATAACCTGCTTGTGTCTGTCAAGCTTGTGTTGGCTCTGTTTGGAGTGGTTTAACCCAATAAACATGTTGGTTTCTTCATTTATTTCATTGTTTTGCATTTGTTTTATCCTCTTTTGTGGTTTTGTCACCGCACTGATGATTGTTCCTGCATGATCACTCATTGTGCTTGTGCACTAGTTTACCTGGTGTCGTGTGTTTTATCAGCTCCATCTCTGTGTTTCAGGAGTCTGAGGAGGTTAAAGCTGAAGCTGAAGACGCTCCAGTAAAGACAGATCACCTGTCGGATGGGCTTCAGGTAAAAGATCTCTGTTTATTATAATACAGGTGGATGGAGACTCCTCTATTGGAGACAGCTGTGATGATGAGAAACATGCAGAGAGATTCAGTCAATGAGTTTTTGTGAAGAGTGCAGAGTGAAAGACTGCAGTGTGTGTGAAATGAGTCTCTGAGCACTGACTTTCTCACACAAACACACACACACACATTATTCCTGCAGCGCTCTTGATGAAAAACTCCACACTCTTCACAATCTTTACCAGCGCTGTCACAGAGCAGGAGATATTTAATCTGTGTGAGAGTCAGAAGATGAGCGGTGTGTGTGTGTGTGTGTGCGTTCATGCATGTTGTGTGAGATTAAGAGTTTGTGTAAGAGAGTTAGAGTGTGTTTTGTGTGAATGAGTGTTTGAAGGTGTGTGTGTTTAAGTAAAAGTGTTTTTGAGGAGAAAATGAGAGTGTAAGCATGTGTGAGGGCGATGTTTGTATGATTGAGTTTCTGTGTGTATGACAGTGTCGTCGTGTATGAGATTTAGTTTGAACGTGTGTGTGTTGTGCTCCTGCTGCTGGTCTCCTTGGCTGTAAATCCCATCTGTAATCTCCCTCATGACTCTGTCCTGAAGATCTGCTGCTCTGCAGGCTTGTACAGATCCTCCATTCGTGTCTGATTTACAGTCTCGTCTCTTTCATAGATAATATCACTGCAGATTTATATTGTGCAATAACAATAACTCTTAAAGAAAAACACACACACAGGTCACATATATCACAGAGCCTGAGACCACATCACACACACACACACAGATGAGATGGAGACTTGTATAGTGTTTGTGCACCAGATATGATGGAGAATCTGAGCTTCTGTTCCTCTGCAGGTGTTTGAGCAAGTCTCTCAGATCAGCAGAGGGATTAACACATCAGATGAGATGCACAGAGGTCGTGTTCACATGTTCTTAATGCATGCGATCAACACTACATTCATTCTTTTGACTTTAGTCTTGCACTTGTGGTCCTTGCAATCAAAACAAAGCTTTTTTTATGGGATGAGTGTACTATTTTGGTTATATTTTTGTGCTGATATATTCCTATCATACTAAAAATTCACCTCTAGAATGTACACTTTAATTTTAGATCAATTACTTTACTTACAAATAGAGCAAGTATGTAAGTGTGACACCCAGTGGTTGAACTAGGTATTGCATTCCTGGATCAAAACAAACGCAAGCGCAGGTTGCCAGATTGAGGACCAACAGGAGCGAGCCTGACTATCGAGCCTAAAGGCTGATTTAAACCATCTTCTACATAAAAGCTATGGCACACGATAGAGGGAATATTCTCCATATATTAGAGTGTTTTTGTCCAACACCTCAAATGGATATATTAGAAACGGCTTCAATTTCTCACATCTGAACAACAGTAAACTGACAGTGATTATCTCAGGTACAACTCATGTGCTTTATTCAGTGTTAAATGCTAATAATGAGTCTGAATGCTGTTTTACATGACATTTATCACCATACTACTGAAAGCAGCAGCAGATATTTCACCTCAGATCTGGAGAATAAAGTAAACAGTCTGAAACTGAACTTCAGCATCTACATTTAATCATTTTAAAGAGGTTTAATTTGTATTAATTCAATTATAGACCTTACTATTTCGCTGAAGTGCAGTAAATGCACTATTCTGTGCTTCTGAATGGCTGTATTTTCATTTCTGTGGTGTTTCATATGGTGTAAACAGCCAAACTGCAATGATAAGCCAGACTGCAAATCTCGTCACGTAGCGTGTTGTTAGGATACGGGGTTACAATGAGACCTGCTCACCTAATGTTTACGTTTGTAATAATCATATTATTTGCTGATTAATAACCTCATGTGGAACTCTGAATCTGCGTCTCATTTTAGAGTCTGCTATTGTCCACCGGAGGTCGCATTTCAGTCACGGACGCATGCTTTGAGAGTCTTCCTGACTGAATGAATGAAATACGCTTTTTTCCACCATCTGGCAACCCGGAGTGCTGAAATATAATTGGCTAAACTGGCATTGGGCGGTTAAAAGAAACAAAACCAAGACAGTCATTCTGGCACGTAACACACATGTTCAAAGCAGAATATCTGACTTCAGCATTGTTTCTCAGATAAACAAGAATGTTCACTGAGCATGTTTCTGAATATCTGCAAACATACTTTAGTGTTTTTATGCTTTAGAGCAGTGGTTCTCAAACTTTTAAACCAGCGACCCCCAATATAAGATCGTCAAGAACTCGCGACCCCCCCACTACCAAAGTATATACAAATAAAAATAAAAATAACCTTTTTTAAGCTGTTCACAATGTTTTAACTGTATTTACTATACATTACAGGGCTCGAAATTACAGGGCTTGGTAGTTCTGGTGCTCCTATCTTTAAAAATGTAGGTGCACCAGCCAAAATTTATTGGCTCCCACCAATTATCGCACTGTTACTACAAGTTTTATAAACAGATTTATTGCATTTGAAAACAACAATAATCAAAAACAAGCAAAAAATATATATATGCATGTGTGAAGAAAATATGTCTCAATGAAATCCCGTTATCACAAGAAAAGACATTTTTATGACATAATTGAGGGACCAAAAGATACACGGACGAACCGCTCACCGGCCCTGCACGCACTGCTTGACATGAATTCATTAATGAATCTGTTAATACGTTAACTGTGCTGTGTTCTCACAGATGGTGTCTGATATTGCACAGATGCTTTTGATATACCTTATTATTTGTATACGTCATTTTAATAGCAATACCGTTCTTTTCATAAGCTGCAGTATTAGTTTAATCTTAGTCAGTGCAAGCCCTTTTGCGATGGTGTATGTGGTGTTAAATTTTACATATAGCTGCACGGCTGACAGCATCTGGCGATTAAATGAAGGATTAAACAGAACCTCTCGTGCTTAAAATGTGTAGATGTGGCAAACTGTTACCTGAAAATCCCATCCCAGTGACTTTACATTGAATGCTTTTGTTATTATCATAGCGGACTTGAAGCCAATGGAAGTCTTTAATCCACTCTTCGAAAAATGTAGATGATGGATTAACATTCAGCATATGATCAGTAATCAGATGTGCCATTATTTGTAGCTTTAGGTGTTTCTAAAACTAAATCTGTCAGTGTTGTTTTCATTCTCATCTTCAGCGCTTTACATTTTCGCGGTTGTAGCTCCGGTCATCTGAAAACAGGAGGTGTTGACTGAGTGATTGACAGCTGATTTTAGCCAATCCATTTGTGTTCAGTGCTTAGAGCAGCGGGCCAATAAGAAGAGCGCGAAGGCGGGTCAAGTGTTGCTGGCTTTGAGCAACACTTGGCTTTGTTTACTGCAGCAAGTTGACATGACAACAGTTTTAAACTGTTCTTGAGCGCTGCGTTTTAAGTGCAAAGATGCATCCTGCCTGAACGTGTCCTAAATACTTTATGAATTTCTTAGTAATATCTTTTAAGAAATCTGAAAATTACACAATTTTTAAATCACTCTCGCGACCCCTTGAAATTACTTTAATTTGAACTTGCTCTATTTGTAAATTATTTAACTAAAATAACTAAAAATGTAACTAAAATAGTATACTCATCCCAAAAAAAAGCTTTGTTTTTGATTGCAAGGATCACAAGAGCAAGACTGAAGTTAAAGATTAAATCCAATTAGTGGAGGCAGATTAGTGCCATCTAGTGGGGTAATATTTGTATATGTATATTCTTGTTTTTTTTTTCTCTGTTGTCATTTTTCACTAGAAGCAATTCAAGTGCACTTTTTAGATATATAAAATATATCTATAATTTGTTTTATGTGTAATATTGCTGGTGAAACAGAGCCAAAAGTCACAAGTCTAAAATGGCCAAATACTACTAGATGTTGATGATATGTATTTTATAATGTAATAACTCAATGAATGACTGGAATGAATATTCCTCATTGGTGCAGCATCAATAACAAATGCCTTTCTTCTGTTTCTCCTAAATAGTATTTGAGAGTTGAATTAGTGTGTCCCATGATTATTGACAGGTGCTCATAACGAAGCAACAGTAATGAGGAAATAGTTTGTCCCAAAGCTTACACACTCAAAAATGTACACTTTTCTCCATAAAAAAAGAGAACATGTATTTCGGGCTTAGTATAAGTAGGAGAATTGTGATTCAGCAGTGATGTGAATTGTGCTGTGTTTGCCCCAGAGTTCAGAGGTAAAAACTCCCTCTGCTGGTGAAAAACTAAAGTACATGAAGGCTCTTAATGAGGCCATCGCATTGGGAAGACGCTCAACATTCACTAATAATGGAGAAGAAGATGCATTAAACTGTGCTGGAGCTGTCAAACATAATCAGTTTCCAGAACTACCCCGTGAACATATTCATGATGAAAACCCAGACCTGATGAATCTGGAGAAAGATGTAGAAATGCTGCAAATTTGGGGTCCGAAACAACTTAATATTGAGAATAAAAATCTAAACAAGGAAACTGCATTTGAAACACAACCTGAAAAACACACAATCACTTCAGAAACCAAAGAGAATACTTCAAGAATGGAAAAAGTGGTGTCTCATGATTCAAAACACCAAAATAGTGAATCTGAAATCAAGAAATCCTCAGGTGAAACTCATTCTGAAGAAGGAGAAGAAACTGGACCAAAACACCTTGAAATTTCTGCTGGAAACCAAGAAATGTTTCCAATAGATGAAGACATGCTCCAAACCTGTGCTCCGAAACAGCTAAATATTGAGGATAACAATGAAAACAGGGAAACTGCATTTGAAACACCTCCTGAAAAATACAAAATTGCTTCAAAAAGCAAACAGAATCCTGCTGGAATCAAAACCGTGATGTTTCATGAAGATGATGAAGATTTGCACCAAATCTGGGGTTCAGAACACCAAAATAATGAGTCTAAAATCAAGAAATCTTCAGTGGAAACTCAATCTGAAGGAAAAAAAGAAACTGACGCCGAAATATTGAATCCAAAACCCCAAAATATTGAGGATAACAAATTTAAAACCCCATGTGGAGAAGAAGAAAGAGGCTCAAAAACACAAGAAATTACTGCTGGAAATCAAGACATGATGTGCCAAATTGATAAAGATGTGCTCCAAATCTGGGATCCAAAGCATCAAAGCATTGACTTTGAGGATATAATTAAGGAAGCTCCATATGAGCAAGACAAAATTGTTTCAGAAACCGAAGAGATTCCTTCTGGAAGCCCAAAAATGATGTGCTATGAAAATTATACTCTAGATGCAGACATGCTCCAAATCTGGCATCAGAATCACCAAAGTATTGAGGTGGAAAATGAAATGAAGACAACTGCATCTGAAGAAGAAGAAGACAACTCAGAAATCAGAGAGATTTCTGCTGGAAACAAAGAGGTGATGTGGTGTGAAATCAATGAAGAAATACTCCAAAACTTGTATGCAAAACACAAAATTGTTGACGTTAAAAAGCAAAACAGTGAAAGTGCATTTGAAACTGTTCTGGAAGAAGAAACAGACTCAGAATCCCAAGAGAATCCAGCTGAAAATGTAGATGTGACACGGGATAAAATCAAGGGTGCTGTATTTAAATATACAACTGAAGAAGACAAAATCACCTCAGAACCACAAGAAGATATTATTGCTGGAAACCAAATTATGTGCCAAGGGGTTGAAGAAATGCTCCAAATCTTTGATCTGAAATGCCAACGTATTGAATTAGAAAGTGAAAGTGAGGAACACACATTTGAAGAAAACACCAACAAAATCCAAGAAACTCCTGCTGGAAAGCAAGAAGTGATGTGCCATGAAATGGATGAAGAAATGCTCCAAATCTGGGCTCTAAAACCCCAAAGTATTGAAGTTGCAGTTGAAAATGAGGAACATGCTATGGAAGAAAACATTAATAAAACTCAAGAAAACTCTGATGGACATCAAGAAATGATGTGTCATGAAACAAAAGAGGAAATGCTCCAAATCTGGGATCCGAAAGGCAAAAACACTGAGGTTGATGATGAAATCAGTAAAACCGCATTTGAATATTCACCTCAAGAAGATGAAATCCCCTCAGAACTCCAGAGAATATCGGCAGGGAATCAAACTATGGGCCATGAAGTTGATAACATGCATCAAATCTGGGCTCTAAACCCCCAAAGTATTGAGGTTGCAGTTGAAAGTGAAGAACATGCTATGGAAGAAAACACCAATAAAACCCATCAAGAAATGATATGTCATGAAACAAAAGAGGAAATGCTCCAAATCTGGGATCCGAAAAGCAAAAACACTGAGGTTGATGATGAAATCAATGAAACCGCATTTGAATATTCACCTCAAGAAGATGAAATCCAGAGAATATCTGCAGGCAATCAAACTATGGGCCATGAAGTTGATAACGTGCATCAAATCTGGGCTCTAAAACCCCCAAATATTGAGACTGAAGATGAAAATGAGGAACATGAAATGGAAGAAAACACCAAGAAAACCAAAGAAAATGATGCTGGAAACCAAGAAGTGATGTGTTATAAAATACATGAAGAAAAGCTCAAAATCTGGGATCTGAAACCCCAAAGTATTGAGGTTGAGAATGAAAATGAGGAACATGCAATGGAAGAAAACACTCAAGAAAATCAAGCTGGTAACTTAGAAATGATGTGCCATGAATTAAATGAAGAAATGCTCCAAATTTGGGCTCTCAACCCCCAAAATATTGAGTTTGAAATTAAAAATGAGCACTCTGCAATGGAAGAAAACACCAATAAAACACAAGAAAATCAAGCTGGAAACCAAACAGTGATGCACCATGAAGTACATGAAGAAATGCTCCAAATCTGGGCTCTAAACCCCCAAAATATTGAGTTTAAAAATGAAAACGAGGAACATGCAATGGAAGAAAACACCTCTGAAACCCAAAGTGAGAAGAACCTGCTGAATATCAACACTGAGCCCTTAGATCAAGAGAAAATCAATGAAGCGATTGGAGATATGTTTGATTGCTCTCAGAATAAAGCAGTAGAGGAATCTCAAACCTCTGGAGATCTTTCCTCTTCAGAGCAGGCAGAGAGTGGTGATGATGAAGTGGATTCTTCATGTTCACAGTCAATGACTCAAACCTGTGAGATTGAGCTGAATCCTGGACGCAGTGAAGATAAGACAGTGTATAAATACAGTGCTGTTTCTCCTGTGGAGGTAACCAGCTCACGGTGTGTGTTTCTGCGCGCAGCACTGACTGATGAAGAACACTGAGTGATTAATCACACCTCTACAGCCTGAATATGGCATGATGATCACAGATCTTTTAATAACACACCTGCATGTCTGGAGGAGTTATCTATCAGTGTTAGTGCGTGTGTGGGTGTGTGTGTGTGTGTGTGTGTGTGTGTGTGTGTGTTTTCTGATAGTTTTCTTCCGTTTGTTTTCAGCAGTGTGAGGAAGCAGTTAAAGATGTTCCTGTGGTTCACACTGAGACCAAGACCATCACATACGAGTCCTCAGAGGTACAGTACTGCTCTTTATTCTGCGTTCTTCACTGTGTGTGTGTGTGTGTGCGTGTGTGTGTGTGTGTGTGTGTGTGTTTAGTAATTGTGTGTATGCATGTTTAATGATTGTGTGTGCGTTTAATAACTGTGTGTATTTAATAATTGTGTGTGTGTGTGTGTGTGTGTGTGTGTTTAATAAGTTTGTGTGCGTTTAAAAGTGTGTGCGTGTTTTTAAAATGTGTGTGTGTTAATGTTTGTGTGTGTCTGTGTGTTTTTCTGCAGGCTGATGCCAATGGAGACTCTAATCCAGGTGTGTTCATGAGCGCTCAGACCATCACATCTGAGAAGAACAGTACCACCACCACCACACACATCACCAAGGTCAGCGCGCGCGCACACACACACACACACACACACACACACACACACACACACAGCTGTAGTGATGTTTGTACTGTACAGACTGTATATTCTCTGCTCTCCCCCTGAGCTTAACCCTCACAGCACTTTGACATCTCCACAATCCTTCAATCCACCTGATATTCGAGCATGTTTATCTGTGGAGACCTCAAATTTGATCTCTGCAGTGACGCAAGTCCCCACGAGTGTGTGTGCATTCAGGTTTAGGTTTCTACCTGGATATAAAAACAAGTACACTCATACATATGAATTTCAGACCTTACTTTTTCAGTCATTCATTTTCCTTCAGCTTAGTCCCTTTGTTCATCAGAGGTCACCACAGCGGAATGAACCGCCAACTTAAGCCTCATTGGCGCTACGAGCGACCATTCATTTCAGGTGGAAAGTGACCATTCATTGCAAAAAAAAGTTAGCGGCTTCTGGTGACGTCCGTTTACGTGAGCAACAGCGACCTTCAATTTTATGCAAATGAATCCTTCAACTTTATGCAAATTAAGAGCGACTTTCTTGAGCGACAGCCAGTAGGAGCACCAGTAGAGCTCATGTGACCCTCTCTCAGCTCGCTCATTGGTCGATTGTGTTAGGGCTGGGCGATATTGCAAAGAAAAACGATCACGATATCATGTTTCATATCATTCAATATCAATAATTATTGAATATTTTTTACAATACATTTAGGATTATTCGGATTATTTTAACCACTTTATTTTAATTTACCAACATTACTAAGGTAAATAGTTTTAATAGTCAAAAACTAAAATATGTAAACTAAATATCTGATCTCTTTATAATAAAATAAGCATATGTGTAAAGAGACTGTGTAGTGTGGATAATGGTAAAGCGTAAATACTGATTATAATAATTCAGTAAACCTCAAACTCATTATGATAATCAAATCTGAGCTTACATGTAAAGGAACCGGCCATTATTATTAAAACACACACTGCAACATTACAGATAGTGAAGCTGAATGACTATATTAGCCCCTATACTACACATATGGGATGCACAAGAAAAGAAACCAAAAAGCCACTCTGGCGACGTCCTGACATCCTTTTTTATTTACAATCTTCTCACCGCTGCTATACGCCACTCATTTTCGCATGTGTTGCTATTCTGAGCTGAAGTGGTGAGCGTGTGGTGAAATGAAATGTGTATATTCTATACACAGTGTCAAGCAGATTGGTTCGTTCTATTAGCATGAATCGTGGTGCGCCTGCGGCATTCGGAAAAATTCAGATGTTTTTTTAACTAGGTGCACCTGAACAATGTGCGTGTCATGTACGCGCCGCTCCCATGTGTGCGTCGTGCAAGTCACATGCCTCCACTTACACCCCAAGCTTATTGACATTGCCTTCAAGGCACGCACACAACATTCATTCATTCATTATCTTTTCAGCTTACTCCCTTTATTAATCAGGGGTCGCCACAGCGGAATGACCCGCCAACTTATCCAGCATATGTTTTACACTACGGATGCCCTTCCAGCTGCAACCCATTACTGGGAAACACCCATACGCTCATTCACACACAACATTCATTCATTCATTCATTTTCTTTTCAGCTTAGTCCCTTTATTAATCTGGGGTCGCCACGGTGGAATGACCCACCAATTTATCCAGCATATGTTTTACACTTCCAGCTGCAACCCATTACTGGGAAACACCCTTACACTCAATTACACACATTCATTCATTCATTTTCTTTTCGGCTTAGTCCCTTTATTAATCTGGGGTCGCCACAGCGGAATGAACCGCCAACTCATCCAGCACATGTTTTACACAGCAGATGCCCTTCCAGCTGCAATCCATCTCTGGGAAACACCCATACACACTCATTCACACTCATACACTACGGAAAATTTAGCCTACCCAATTCACCTGTACCACATGTATTTGGACTTGTGGGGGAAACCGGATCACCTGGAGGAAACCCACGCCAACATGGGGAGAATATGCAAACTCCAACTCAAACCAGCGACCTTCTTGCTATGAGGCGATTGTGCTTCCCACTGCGCCACCGTGACGCTCACACACTCAACAGCCACATTTGAATAAATCTATAGTCTTCATACCGAACTCTTTTCTTTTTATCGATGTTGACAATGGCGTTCCATCAACAAATACTGATACTGATATGATCACCCAGCCCTGGATTGAGTTCTCCATGCTGTAGACCTACACAGACCTCCGTTTGCAGCAGATCAGGCTTTAGTGTCAGGTGTGTAACAGCGCTGGTGTGTGTGTGTGTGTGTGTGTGTGTGTGTTTTCTCAGACGGTGAAGGACGGGATTTCAGAGACTCGCATCGAGAAGCGGATCGTCATCAGTGGAGATGCAGACATCGACCACGATCAGGTAAAACACACACACACACACCTGTTGAGCAGGACAGAGCAGACTCTTCAGTGCTGAGATCAGTGTTCCCTCAGCAGCACAACTCACAATGTAATCAGTTACTGTGTGTGCTTCAGTTATTTATTACGATCAGCTGCTTTTCTTTGACAGCACAACAGTCTGCCTAGATTATTTTATCTTATTTACATTTTACATTTACATTTTCTTACACATTAAACCTGCATTGCACAGCACTTTAGTGGACAGAAATGTTAAAAACTGTGACATTTAATTTGATTATTTATTAAAAGGATAATTAAATGAATGTTTCTCAATTTTTTTTTAAATATTTAATAAAAAAAATGTAAAAAATTAAAGATTTTAATGAACTTTTTTTTTACAAATTTTTACAGCTGTTTAACATTTTCAACACATTTATATTGTAAAAAATGTTTGTTTATTTATTTATTTATTTATTTATTTATTTATTTATGCATAGATATAATACCAAACCTATAGCGGCTTTAGTGTCGTGTCTGTTAAATGTATAAATGAACCTCATCTTGAATCTAAACTGCAAAGACAATTATACAAATCTGCATCTACTCTACTGATTATTAAGAATAACATCCTTCAATAACATTTCATCATATATTTATACTGCCGTTTATAGAAAAGAACACTCCCTCTTTAATTTGCATATCAGCGTCTGTAAACCAATCAAATGTGTGTATCATTGAGCAGATCTGCATATAATGAATTTGTGCATGCAGTGCTAGAGAATCAGGGTGATGTAATTATAATGGTGTGTAATCAGGTGTGTGTGTATGTGTGTGTGTCTCTCTCTGCTGGTGCATTGTGGGTAGGCTCTGGCTCAGGCCATTAAAGAGGCCAAAGAGCAGCACCCAGACATGTCCGTCACTAAAGTAGTGGTTCATAAAGAGACTGAGATCTCGGCGACTGAGGCTCAGGTAAGACCCGAATGACTGACCGACCCGATCACTGACTGACTGATCACTGAACTCATTTATTAGCTTAAAGTTTCAATTTGAGTTTCTTAAATTTCAGAACTTTAAATTTAGAAATTCAAATTATAAACATTTTTTGACATTTGAATTCAGAATTTTATTTTATTTATTTATTATTTTTTTTTATTTCAAACTT
The DNA here is from genome assembly GCF_903798145.1 of Danio aesculapii. NCBI lineage: Eukaryota > Metazoa > Chordata > Actinopteri > Cypriniformes > Danionidae > Danio > Danio aesculapii. The sequence continues at coordinate 59,061,112 of NC_079436.1, read as the reverse complement.
TGAATGTTTAGAACTTTTTTTTGGGAGTTTAAATTTCAAAGTTCAAATTTACAATGTAGAATTTTAGGCATTATTCAAATTTCCAAATTCTTATTTTAAACGTTTATTTTAGTTTAAATTTGAATGTTAGGTTAGAATTTTAAGAGTTTTTTAAATTTCAAATTTTGATCGTTTTTGTTAAAATTTTTAAATTTAAATTTGAAAGTTCTAATTTATAATTGGTTGTTGCTAGATCAATAGATTCCTATTTATTGTAATCTATTAGCGTCTAGTAGTTGTACCAAGTACTATTCATGTTATTTATTAAATTACCTAATAAATTGTACTTTATTAATGCCTACCCTAAACCCAACACTCACATTTCTTTGGAGTTAAATCTTAGAATGTTAGTTTAGAGTTTTAAAAGGGTTTTTAAGTTCAAATGTCCGAAACTTTTTGAAGTAAAATTGTGGAATACTATACTTTAGAATTGTAAATGTTTTTTATTTCAAATGTAGAATGTTGATTTAGAATCTAAACTAAGTTTTTAAGTTAAATTTAAGTTAAACTGTTTAAATTTGGAATATTGTAGTTTACATTTTTGAAGTTTAAATAAAAAAATTGTAAAAAATACAAAAAATTTAAATTTTGGAATTTTTTTTGAAGTTTTTAGAAGTTCAAAATTCAATGTTTATAATTTTAGTCATTTTTTTTAGTTCCAATTTAAAAATTCAAAGTTCAAATTTAGAATGTCAGTTTAGTTCGTTTTTTTTGTTAACTAAGTTCAGCTTTTAGAAGTTTTAGAAAGTTAAATGTTGGAGTTGACCATTTTAGACAATTTTTTAAGTTTAAATTTATATTTGTATTGTTTGTTTAGTATTTTGTAAGAGATTTTTGAATTTTTAAATTTTTAAATTTTAGACTTTTTGTAATTCAGATTTTGAAATTTAAAGTTCTAATTTCAGAGTAGAATTTTAGACATTATTTAAAATTTTAAATGTTAGTTTAAAAATGTAAAGGTTTTTTATTTAAATTTTAGAACTTCAAATTGTAACCTTTTTTTGAAGTTTAAATTTGGAAAGTTAGTGTAGAATTTTTTTTTTAAATTTTAAATAAAAAAATGAATTTAGAGTGTTTTAATTCAGTTCAAATTTATAAGGTTCGTTTAGAAAAATTGCCATTTTTAAAGTCCAATTTGATGTTTTGAAGTTACAATTTAGAATATTTAGAATTTCAGACTTTTTTTCGAATTTAAATTTAGATTGTTCGCTTTGAATCTTATTAGGGTCTTTAAGTTCAAATTTAGAAATTTAAATATCAAAGTTGAAAATTAGCATGTTAGTTTCGAGTCTTAGTGGTGTTTTTATCTTCAGATGTGGAATACTGGACTTCACAAATGTAGAGGTTTTTTATTTTTTTAGAATATAATACGTTTTTTTAAAGTTCAGATTTACAATGTTAGTTTAGAAGGTGTGACTGACCGACTGACTGACTGACGGCGCGCTGCTGTGTGTGTGTGTGTGTGTGTTCTCCGCATCTAACATCATCATCTAACACTGCTTCAGCCTTCATCATCATCGTCATTATCATTATTCCTGCGATGACCTCTGACCTCTGCTGTCCTGTGTGACCTTCACCTCTGCTTGTTACATGTGGAGCATGATGGGAAACGTCTCTCAGTTCCTGTGATTAACTGAGGCTGTCGATTCTGTCTGGCTCATTTTTATTTCGTGTTTTGCTTTCCAAATATGTATATTTGAGTTTATTTTGCTCAAATTTTCAGATATCATGTTTTTGGTTGTACTTTGAAGGATTCTACTGCAAAAAAAACAGAGATTTATGAAAATGACAAACTCATTCATTTATTTTCCTTCAGCTTAGTCTCTTTATTAATCAGGGGTCGCCACAGCGGAATGAACCACCAACTATTCCATCATGTGTTTTACAGCAGATGCCCTTCCAGCTGCAACCCAGCACTGGGAAAATGACTAAAACTGGATTTGAGAAATACTAATTTTCAGAAATGATGTTTTTACATTTGTTATGACACTGGTCTAGGGCATCAAGGAAAAAACATAAAAGGACACACGGCACAAATAAAAGATCATTAATATTGAAGATTATTAATGCATATTAGTACAATTGCACAATATCTTGATTTCTGAAAATTAAATAATTATCTGTTTTTACTAATTAACTCTCTCTCTCTCTCTCTCTCTCTCTCTCTCTCTCTCTCTCTGTATATATAAATATATGTTTATATATATATATATATATGTATGTGTGTGTGTGTGTGTGTGTGTGTGTGTGTGTGTGTGTGTGTGTGTGTTTATGTATGTGTGTATGCAATTAATTGTTTAATCACATTTATTTTATTTGAATCAATTTAATAAATTTATTTTGTTTAATTTCTTATATTTTATACATTTGTATATTTTAAACACACATACAGTTGAAGTTTAGTATTTATTTCGGCTAGAATAAAAACAGTTTTAAATTTTTTAAACGCCATTTTAAGGTCAATATTATTAGCCCCTTAAGCTATATTTGTTTCCGATAGTCTCCAGAACAAACCATCATTATACAATAACTTGCCTAATTACTCTAACCTGCCTAGTTACCCTAATTACCCTAGTGAAGCCTTTAAATGTGACTTTAAGCTGTATAGAAGTGTCTTGAAGAATATCTAGTCTAATATTATTTACTGTCATCATGACAAAGAGAAAATAAATCAGTTATTAGAGATGAGTTATTAACACTATTATGATTAGAAATGTGTTGGAGAAATCTGCTCTCCGTTAAACAGAAATTGGGGAATAAAATAAACACAGGGGCGAATAATTCAACTCCAACTGTGTATATATATATATATATATATAAAATAAACAAATATATACAAATGTATAAAATAAGATAAAATAGAACAAATAAAACAAATTAATCAATTTAAACAAAATAAATGTGATTAAATGAATCTGTATATATATAGTTGAAGTCAGAATTATTAGCCCCCCTGTTTATTTTTCCCCAATTTCTGTTTAACAGAGAGCAGATTTCTCCAACACATTTCTAATCATAATAGTGTTAATAACTCATCTCTAATAACTGATTTATTTTCTCTTTGTCATGATGACAGTAAATAATATTAGACTAGATATTCTTCAAGACACTTCTATACAGCTTAAAGTGACATTTAAAGGCTTCACTAGGGTAATTAGGTTAACTAGGCAGGTTAGGGTAATTAGGCAAATTATTGTATAATGATGGTTTGTTATGGAGACTATCCAAAACTAAAATTGCTTAAGGGGGCTAATAATATTGACCCTAAAACAATTAAGAACTGCTTTTATTCTAGCCAAAATAAAACAAATAAAACTTTCCAGAAGAAAAAATATGATAGGAAATACTGTGAGAAATTCCTGAATCTGTTCAACATCATTTAGGAAATATTTGACAAAGAAAAAAAATTCAAATTGGGGCTAATAATTCTGACTTCAACTGTATGTGTATATATATATATATATATATATATATATATATATAGATTAGGCCTGCACAATATATGTTTTTTAAGCATCAATTTTACGATGTGATCATTCACAATAGTCACATCACAGGACATGCAATGTTGAGTTTGTTATAATTGATCATTTGCATGTGTTTTTCTATAATACCTGTGATTGTATAATGACTTTTTTAAATCAGGCATAACAAATTGTACCATTTGTGACTTTCACTACAATTAAACTTATTAAATTATTTACATTTTCATCATTTAGTTACTGTACTGTTAGAATACTGTTAGACTCTGGATAAAACACTATTATAGTAATTAATAAAACACTCGATTGTTTAATTTTCTTGATTGTATTTATAGATCGTTATGCATGAAAATGCTCACAACACATGGGGGGGGGGTTGTTTATTAGATTTAATGGAGATGCACTCTCACTGCAGGATCATCCCAATCCATCTATCAGTATAAATTATTTCCAAATAGATAGATAAAGTTTTCTGCTGAAATTGTGTTCATATCACATTATTCAGTCATTCATTCATTTTCTTTTTGGCTTAGTCCCTTTATTAATCTGGGGTCACCACAGCAGAATGAACCCCCAACTACTCCTTCACGTTTTACACAGGTGCCCTTCCAGCTGCAACCCAGCACTGGGAAACACCCATACACATTCATTCACATTCATACACTACGGACAATTTAGCTCACCCAATTCCCCTATAGCACATGTGTTTGGACTGTGGGGGAAACCGGAGCACCCGGAGGAAACCCACGCCAACACGGGGAGAACATGCAAACTCCACACAGAAACACCAACTGACCCAGCTGAGACTTGAACCAGAGACCTTTTTGCTGTGAGGTGATCATGCTACCCACTGCAGCACCGTGCTGTCCATATCGCAATATATATTGCAAAATAAAAAAAATCGCAATGCTAGATTTTTCCAATATTGTGCAGCCCTAATATATATATATATATATATATATATATATATATATATATATATATATATATATATAGTGTGTGTGTGTGTGTAGACCTTTATCTCTTCCTGTTTTCTGTTTTGGTCTTCATGGGCCTTGCGTTATTACATTATCTTCATGAAAATGCTCATTTTCATCACTTCAGCATGAGAGAAATAACAGCACTCTATATTAATAATAATCCTGTGTTTAGAATACTCTATAGACAGACATTAGGTTAATTCTGCACTGTTTTCTGTGTTTGCATTTAGGCTTGAGGCCAGAATGAACACACGACCTCTGACCTCTGGTGACCCGCTCTTCATCTACACATCCACAAACTGAAAAACCACATTTCCAGAACAAACTTTGCCTTAAACTGTCCGATTTCTGAAACCCGATAGATAAATGTGACGTTTCTGCCACGTGAGTGTATTTATAGTCCCGTGTGGATCTGACAGAGACGCCTCGACACAATAATTCTGCTTTTAATTCTGAATTTCACTTTGTGTTTAGATGAAATGATTTGTGTAAAAGAGCAGCAACTAAAGTAAGACGGTGCCAACATTTCTCCTCCGCTTCTTTGGGTTTTAAAGTCATTCATGATCAAATGTTCTGTACATAAGATGTTGAGGACGCTCCAGAAAACAGAAGAGTGTGTTTCTACTTGAATCCTGAGCAGATTTCTATTGCGGTGGCCGTTCATTCATTCACTCATGGTTGTTTCTGTGTTTGTTGTTGTTGTTGTTTTCTCACACTAAAGCAGTCCTTCATTATATATGCAAAAGAGCAACAGAAAATGAGCGAGTGAAAGAGTTTTAAGGGCTTTTGGTAAGTTTGTAAAGCGTAGTGTTTATAGAGATCCTCTGTCTTTTGACCTTTGACCCTGAGAGGTCGTGCTGTTTTCTCCGTGAGTGTAAACGGACAGAACTGAACCAGCAGCAAAAAAAAGAGCAATCCATCTGATTCCTGTTGAGTTTTTATTTTGGAATAAAATATTGTTGAAATCGACACGCTTGGAGTTTTGTGGATATCTGAGTCTTTAACTTTGAGATGCTTCAGATGGGGTTTGTTTGTCTGTTTGTTTGTTTGTTTGTCTGTCTGTCTGTCTGTCTGTCTGTCTGTCTGTCTGTCTGTCTGTCTGTCTGTTTGTTTGTTTGTTTGTTTTGTGGTGGTTTTGTATTTTCCTTTTTTTAGTTATGTAAGTTATTTAAAAATAAAAGGAACACTTAAACAACACAATGCAACTCCAAGTGTTCCCTTTATTTTTTTTATCTTCAGAATTATTCAGACTAACTTCAACTTTATATATATATATACATATACAATATTTATACACAGTATGCATGCATACATTACGTAAATACAAACAAAAAAACTGCATATACCTGACAAAAGTCTTGTGGTGGATCTCAGTTGTAAGAGCAGCAAATAGTAACTCGACTTGTAGTTGATGATGTGTGAAAGTGTCAGAAGGTGGATTTCTCTGCTGAATCATCTGTTGATCTGCTCAATCATCACTAATACTGCAGAAGACCTACTGGAACCAGCACGGAGCCAAGATTCTTACAGAAATGGGTCAAGTTTGGTGAAGGAGAAATCATGGTTTGGGGTTACATTCAGTATGATCAACATCAACAGCCTGAGGTATCAAGACATTTGTGCTGCCCATTACATTACATACCACAGGAGAGGGACAATTCTCCAGCAGGCTAGCGCTCCTTCTCATACTTCAGCCTCCACATCAAAGCTCCTGAAAGCAAAGAAGGTCAAGCTGCTCCAGGATTGGCCAGCCCAGTCACCAGAGATGAACATTATTGAGCACGTCTGGGAGGCGTTGAAGATGAACACAAAGACTCTTGATGAACTCTGGGAGTCCTGCAAGAAGGCTTTCTTCGCCATTCCAGATGACTTTATTAATCAGTGATTTGAGTCATGCCAGAGATGTATGGATGCAGTCCTCCAAGCTCATGATGGAGTCAGACACAATATTCATTCTGTTTCCACTGCAGCATGAGCACATATTCTATACTGGACATTATTGAAGGTTCAGTGAGCAGACTTTAGTCTAAGCAGAGTCAGACCTTACTGTTCTAATGAAATCAGTCAACATCAAGACATGATCAGATTTTATTGTGCTCAAATAAGCCTCATTTAGAGGCCTTTACCTTTCATATAAGACACTTCTGATACTAAATGATCAACTAGAAGTCAGTGGATAGGCCATGAGTCTTTTGTCAGGTACTGTAGTGTAAGTGCATGCCACATTAACCAGTTAATAATGTTTATTGTTACTTAAACTAAATAGTTAATAAATATCATCAAGAAACAAACAGAATGTTCACACTGGGTTCTTATCATTCATTCATTCATTCATTTTCTTTTCGGCTTAATCTCTTTAATAATCAGGGGTCGACACAGCGGAATGAACCACCAACTTATCCAGCAAATGTTTTACACAGTGGATGCTATTACAGCTGCAACACAACACTGGGAAACACCAATACACACTCATTCACACACACACTCATACACTACGGCCAATTTAGTTGATCAATTCCCCTATAGCGCATGTGTTTGGACTGAAACCGGAGCACCCGGGGGAAACGTTTAGTAACATATTATTACTCATCATTTTTTATTATTGTGTAAATGTTCTGGTTTTGTGTGTGTTTATTCTTATTCTGAACAGTTTGAAAGCTTGTTTGCAGTGTCTCTCAGTGTCCACTAGAGGTCAGTCACTGTGCGCTTCTGCTGTGTGTGTCTGCGTGAGAGTCAGATGGAGAGTGAGTGTGTTTGTGTGAGAGGTCATCTGTAGTGTGTGTGTGTTTGAGAGAGAGTCAGAGAGTGTGTGTATAGTAGTAGTCACATGATGACCAGTACAACCTAACAATGCCATAGCAAGCACCTTAACTACCACCCACGACACCGTCGCAAACACTTCATGAGTACAGCAATCTCCGTTATCAAGCACACATTTAATAACAGCCATGTGTTGTGGCTGCTTAACTGTTCTGGTTGGATATAATGTGTTGGTATATTTGTTCAGTTCAGTTCATTTCTCCAGAGTTTCTACACTGGAGATTGAGTCGCAGCAGCTGAACACAGAAGTTCTAGTAGGTTGAAACTGTGTCAGTCCAGTGTTCAGAGCTGAAGTTCAGGTCAGTGTGGTTTAATATTCACTGCTGAAAGTCCAAACGCTGAAGAGTAATCCATGCATGCGCAGCTCCACAAGTCCTGAACCAAGCAAGCCAGTGGCGACAGCGGAGGAACAAACTTCACCAATTAACCAAAGTGAAGGAAAAAACCTGGAGGTGGGAGAGGTCACCGGCTGGTATTCAGGCTGACCCTTCAGGATCAATACGGACTCTGGGGTCTTACAGGGATCAGTCTCATGCTCTCCACTCCTCCATGACACAGCAGCTGCTCAGAATACGGCCTGGTCCAGGATTATGGAAACCTTGACATCATCTCTTCACAGATCTTGGATCTCATCAGTAGCGCTGCATAATCTCCGAGGGCCTCGGGGTGAGTATCGGGGTGGAAATAGAGAATAATTAGAGGAGCTGATGTTCATAGTCTATATAAACGAGATGCAAAACCAAAGTGCTATAAATGAAAATAGTAATTATATAAACAAACATGGAAAGCATATGAGAGTGTCTAACTGAAGGTCTGGTGCATTAAGACAGGAGGAGTGTCCCGCTGACCTGCGTGGAGTACACTCATGCATCATACTGTTATGTGGTGCACTAAGTGTATGCTTTACTGAACAGATAGGTCTTTAATCTAGTGTTGAATTGGGAGAGTGTGTCTGAGCCTCGGACGTTATCAGGAAGGCTCTTCCAGAGTTTAGGAGCTATAAATGAGAAGGCTCGACCTCCTTTACTCGACTTTGCTATTCTAGGTACTACCAGAAGCCCTGAGTTTTGAGACCTTAAAGAGCGAGTTAGATTGTAGTAGGGCTGCAACTAATAATTATTTTAATAATCGATTAATCTGTCGATTATTTTTTTGATTAATCGATGAATCGGATAAAGAAAAATGAAAAGTTTCTATTTATTTCATTTATTTCCAACCCTTTATTCAAAAACAGAGATAAAATCTTTAGAAAGTGCACAAACATGTTGTCCTTGAACATCCCTGAGCTGTTATAATAATAATAATCATAATAATAAGAAGAAGAATAATAATAAGTATAATAATCATAAAATAAAAGACTAACTTAGTAGTTTTGTGCTGTTTTCAATCAAAATATCTCAAAAAAAATCTTAAATCAAGATACAAACGACACATGAAATGAGAAATGATGTCTTGTTTTCTGAAAAAACACCTCAAATTAGGTGATTGTTTGCTTAAAACAAGCTAAATGATTTGCCTGTGGGGTAAGAAAACTAATCTTAATGAGAGATCATCTCAAACAGAAGTTTGAAGCCTCACTTCAGCTCCTCATGCCGTTTTTCTTGTCTAGTCTGGATTTAAGATTGTTCAGATATGTGGACTGGAGATGAGATGAACTGACTGAGTAAGAAAAGCTTTATTTGCAGTGCAGCTCTACATGACAACAGATGGAAGATGAATGATGCGAAAAAGGTGAGTTAATCAAAGCGTGTCTGTAGTCTTCAGTAAATCCACCACCACTGCTTTACTGTTATTAACCCTCTCACTGCTGACTTTAACAGATTCTCTCTGACCCTGGAGTGAGTTTTGTCAGGAGATCATTATTTTAGAACGTTCACCCTTAATGTTTCCATGGCGACGCCTCATGTTTGTGTAAGACTAAATCATCATATGTTTATGTTTATATGGTCTTTTTCACCAAAAAAAAGCTCACACAAATTCCAAAGGCAGATACTGATACGATTAGCGCCTGGTGTGTGGACTTTAGGGGTTTTACGATGTGGTCACGTGTTGATTGGTCAGTTTGAAGGGCTCAGTATTTGGGCTTTAGTCACATGGTCAAGAAAGAGACTAAATAGCTGGAAAACGTTCCTCTGCTTCTTTTCCTGGCCTGTCTTCTCCTGCTCTGCTCCTCTCCTCCTCTGGAGTCTATCTTCTCTGACTCTACTGCAATCAGGCTAACTGGTTGGATATAGTGTATTGCTATTTTTGGGATGTATTATAAGTGGTTGCTAGGGTGTTGCTAAGTGTTTGGTAGAGCATTGCTGGGTGGTTGTTAGATTGTACCACGTGTCACGTGGCTACTTAAATGTTCTGGCGTTGAAATTTTAGTCGCAGTGTAGTTTATATAATTTTCAATGTTGTTATTTGGATGTTCTGGATTGTTGCTAAGGTGTTGCTAGGTGGTTTTTACGTTGTTTTGTGACTACTGAATTAGGGTCATTTAGTAATAATGTGATGCTATGTAGTTTTTGGGAGGCTTCTGACTGGTTGCTAGGGTGTCATTATATAGTTGCTAGGGTGTTGCCACATCAGATTGCAGTGTGGAGGTTTAATGATGCTAGGGTGTTCTAGGTGGTTGCTAAGGTGTTGCTAGGTGGCTTCTAAGTTGTTTTGTGACTACTGAATTATGGTCATTTAGTATTAATGTGTTGCAATGTAGTGTTTTAGGGTTTCTGAGTGGTCGCTGAAGTGTTCCTAAATCCTTGCTAGAGCGTTGCTAGGTTGTTGTGTGTGTCATGTGGCTGCTTAAGTGTTGTGGATTGTTATTATTTGTTGCTATGTACAACAGTGTATTGTTGCCTGGGTGTTGGTCGCTGGTTTGATATAGTGTATTGCTATTTTTGGGATGTATTATAAGTGGTTGCTAGGGTGTTGCTAAGTGTTTGGTAGAGCATTGCTGGGTGGTTGTTAGATTGTGTCACGTGGCTACTTAAATGTTCTGGCGATGAAATTTTAGTCGCAGTGTAGTTTATATAATTTTCAGTGTTGTTGTTTGGGTTTTCTGGATTGTTGCTAAGGTGTTGCTAGGTGGTTTATACATGTTTTGTGACTACTGAATTAGGGTCATTTAAAAATAATGTGATGCTATGTAGTTTTTGGGTGGTTTCTGAGTGGTTGCTAGGGTGTCATTATATAGTTGCTAGGGTGTTGCCACATCAGATTGCAGTGTGGAGGTTTAATGATGCTAGGGTGTTCTAGGTGGTTGCTAAGGTGTTGCTAGGTGGCTTCTAAGTTGTTTTGTGACTACTGAATTATGGTCATTTAGTATTAATGTGTTGCAATGTAGTGTTTTGGGGTTTCTGAGTGGTCGCTAGCGTGCTCTGAATGGTTGCTGAAGTGTTCCTAAATCATTGCTAGAGCGTTGCTAGGTTGTTGTGTGTGTCATGTGGCTGCTTAAGTGTTGTGGATTGTTATTATTTGTTGCTATGTACAGCAGTGTATTGTTGCCTGGGTGTTGGTCGCTGGTTGGATATAGTGTATTGCTATATTTGGGATGTATTATAAGTGGTTGCTACGGTGTTGCTAAGTGTTTGGTACACTGTAAAAAAAAATATCGCAAAAAAAAGGTCAAATGACTGGCAGCTACGGCTGCCAAACAAAAACCATAATATTACGGTAAAATTTCTTTATTGAAATAAAGTGCAAAAAAGAATAAATCTACAGATATTTTCATTAAAATGTTTACAGAAAAACACTGTTATTTTACAGACTTTTCCTAGATTATTATGATCAAATCTGTTCAAAAAAGTTACACACTAAGAGTTTTACAGAGAAACACTGTTATTTCACAAACTTTTCCTAGATTTTTATGAGCGAACACCATCAATAAAGTGACTGCACTAAAATTTCAAGAGAAAACAATGATATATAAAAGAATTTTATCTCTCAATCATTACAATTAAACACCTTTAATAAAATGCCAAGACATGCTCATGGTCGTAATTTAACAGTTTTATTTTGGATCAAAAACGTCTGGAAAAAACAACAAATGAACTGATTAAAATTCTCACAACTTTAAGATTACAGTTGTTGCATTTTATTGAATAGTATTTATGTAAAACATGTAGATGTTTAAGTTACATGGAATAATTCAGTTACAAATCTTAAATGAAATGGAACTGTAATGTGCAGGGGACGCTGACAAAAGAGTGCAGATCCAAATGCAGGTTTATTACACAGAGATGATCAGGCAAGCAACAGTCAACACAGGGGCAAACAGATGCATGCAGGGAATCCAGAGTCATGGTCAAATAACAGCCAAATGGTCAGTCCCAGCAGCAAACCACGTAAACAATTAACAAACAAAGCACAGCAAAAGAAGAGAACCGCATCATAATGTTCACAGTAACAGCATAACAAGACTTAACAATTGGTGCGTCCGTCTGTGCTGCTTTTAAAGTCCATGTAATCAGTTCATAACGATCCTCCGACTGTGTGTGTGTAATTAGCGGAATCCGGAGCAGGTGCATGTGAGCGGAATTTATTTATTTTATTTATTGAACGGATTTGATCATAATAATCTAGGAAAAGTCTGTAAAATAACAGTGTTTTTCTGTAAACATTTTCATGAAAATATCTGTAGATTTATTATCTTTTGCACTTTATTTCAACAAAGAAATTTTACTGTAATTTTATGGTTTTTGTTTGGCAGTCGTAGCTGCTTGTCATTTGACCTTTTTTTTAAGATTTTTAATTTTTTTTTTACAGAGCAAATAATTACAATTTATTACTTTAATTTTACGTCATTTTAAATGTACTTTAAAAAACTAGAAAAACACTGTGTAAATAATACGGCAATTATATTGTATAAAACATGAAAATTGCTGTAATTTGTCATTAATTATATAGTACATAAAATAACAGTCAAGCTGTTAATTTACAAATATTGTTTGTTAAATTAACGGACTTTTGAATATAATTTAAAATAACAGAAAAAAACTGTATAAATAATACTGTAATTTCCCTGTATAAAAACAAAAATGTCAGTAATTTGTTTTTAATGATAAAGTACCTAAAATGAAAGTCAAACTGTTCATTTAGAAAGATTGTTTGTCGTTTTACTAAGTTTTGAATTTAATTTGAAATGACAAAAAAATACTGTAAAAAATTTAGAGATATTTTCTGTAAAATTAGGGTTTTTTTTTTACAGTGT